>NC_069504.1:437231532-437521532 GCF_027579735.1 Bombina bombina
ATGGCAACGGCCATAACGAGTCACCACTGCCGCATCTATGGCAACAGCCATAGCGATCACTGGTGCGGCTGCGGCGGTGGAGTGACATATATATATATATACACACACACGCACATATACAGATTATGTGTATATATACACATATAAACAAATAAATACATTTGTATACATATCTAGACATATATAAGTGCATTGTATCCCTTTGCAGTTAAGTAGATGAAAACATGTAAAAGCATAGTTATGCAATAATTATAGTTGTTATAGTGTGTATTTTCTGTAAATATTTCACATCCTAATTTTCTGCACATAGCAGAATATGTTCTATGTATTTTTAAATAGATATTCATATATATACATCTATACCATCCCAAAAGGAACCCTATCAAAAGAAATAGGAAAAAAGTATGCTCTTACCAGCACATAAATTAACAAACACACGTACAATTTTACTTATAATTAACATAAAATGATAGCCTCAATAATAATATACAAATTAACTTATTGTGCCATGCCAGATAAAAAATTAAAAACACAACTCCGTGGAGAAAAACTTGTTACACTTTTTACAATGTTGCTGAGTGCTACATTGATACCAGAGGGATAGTATGAGGAAGGAATAAGGTGGCAATGCTTATTAAGGAAAACATCTAATTGGGATCAATGCCCTGTATCCCCTATATTAGGGAAAAGTAATCATACCATAAAAATTGTTATACCCTTCTCATCCTTCCCCCCTATTTTTTCTTTTCAGAACAACGATTTTTTGTAGCAACATTTTAAGCTAAGTGCATTATATAGTTTTGTTTTTCAACAACAGAGTGTGATTTAAAAAGTGAGAAAAATGCCCCTAGATATATATATAGATATAGAGAACATGTCATTGTATGAACAGAAAATTGGAATGTGAAATATTAATTTCTTTCATGTAAGTGGCAAGAGTCCATGAGCCAGTGATGTATGGGATATACATTCCTACCAGAAGAGGGCAAAGTTTCCCAAACCTCAAATGCCTATAAATACACCTCCCACCTCACTCATACCTCAGTTTTACAAACTTTGCCTCCTTAGGAGGTGGTGAAGCGTGATGTGCATGATTTCTTCTGTAAAAGGCGCTTCTAAGCATATTGAAGCCCAGTTCCTCTCTAAGTAAAGTGTTTGTCTGAGGGATGTGAAGGGAGTATTGCCTGATGATACCATGTTTTCGACTATGGTAAATATATCCTAGGGCTCTCAGTAAATTCGGTCACGGGGATTCATCTGCTGCCTCCCTTAACAGATCAACATTATACTCCTCTACCATTACCTCTGCTGATATGTTTCAGTACTGGTTTGGCTGTCTGCTATATGTGGATGGGTGTCTTACACGGTAAGTATATAATTGTATTATATAAGACACCCTCAGCTATGGATTGGGCACTTTTTAAGTAAAGTTGTTATATATTGTTTGTATACATGCCTTGAGTCAGTTTTTTCAGTGCTCTTTTTTAGCGACTTTATTTGTGGCTAAATATTTGTCAAGGTTGGTAGAGTCTGTGAAACATACAGGTTTTTTTTTTTGGAGCTAGTAATTTATTTAGATATTAGGATGCTAAGTATTATGTTAGTCTCATGGAATGTTGATAATCACATTTTATGCAGCTATATAATAGAAGTATCCATTAGGATTTATTTTGGTACATTTAGTTTTTTTGTATATGCAATCAAAATTTTTACCTGCTTGTTAGAGTGATAGGTGTATTAGAAATCCTCTTCAGCTTTGCCTGTTGCGCATGTGATGGTGCTATTTATGTCATAGGGTGACATATCATCATTGTGTGCCATTTTTTTCCCATTCTCTCAAGCCTGTTATATATAGCATATATAGGAGCATGGATATAAATTTGCAGAATTAATTTAGTTTTTTTGCAATTATAACTCAAACTGAACTTGCCTCTGATGTTACCATAGGATTTGAGCTGCATAAACAGGTATTTAACAAAGCTAAGTATCGGCTAGATTACAAGTTTTGCGTTATGAGTAAAAAAGAAGCGTTAAGGCTCATAAAGCTGCTTTTTTACTACCGCTATTATTATGAGTCTTGTAGGTACAGCTGTACCACACACTTTTTTGGCCGTACCGCAAATTAACTTACACAATTTTCGTAAAGTCTTTTTTCAATGAGACTTCCATAGCGCCGGTATTACAAGCTTTTTTTTTTAGGTCAAAAAGTGAGCGGTACAGCCTATCCTGCAAGATTTGTAACGCATTCTAAAGTCAGTAGTTATGAGTTTTCCGCTACAAAGCTGTAGCATAAAACTCATAACTAAAGTGATAAAAAGTACACTAACACCCATAAACTACCTATTAACCCCTAAACCGAGGCCCTCCCACATCGCAAACACTAAAATAAAATTATTAACCTCTAATCTGCCGCTCCGGACGTCGCCGCTACTAGAATAAACATATTAACCCCTAAACCGCCGCACTCCCGCCTCACAAACACTATTTAAATATTATTAACCCCTAATTTGCCGCCCCCAACGCCGCCGCTGCCACTATTCTAAATTTATTAACCCCTAAACCTAAGTCTAACCCTAACACCCCCTAACTTAAATATAATTAAAATAAATTTAAAGAAAACCTACTATTAATAACTAAATAATTCCTATTTAAAACTAAATACTTACCTGTAAAATAAACCCTAAACTAGCTACAATATAACTAATAGTTACATTGTAGCTAGCTTAGGGTTTATTTTTATTTTACAGGCAAGTTTGTATTTATTTTAACTAGGTAGAATAGTTACTAAATAGTTATTAACTGTTTAATAACTACCTAGCTAAAATAAATACAAATTTACTTGTAAAATAAAACCTAACCTGAGTTACACTAACACCTAACATTACACTACAATTAAATAAATTACCTAAATTAAATACAAATACCTAAATTACAAAAAAAAAACACTAAATTACACAAAATAAAAAAACAAATTACAAGATATTTAAACTAATTACACCTAATCTAATAGCCCTATCAAAACAAAAAAGGCCCCCCAAAATAAAAAAAAAAACCTAGCCTAAACTAAACTGCCAATAGCCCTTAAAAGGGCCTTTTGCGGGGCATTGCCCCAAAGAAATTAGCTCTTTTACCTGTAAAATTTTTTTACAAACAACCCCCCAACAGTAAAACCCACCACCCATACAACCAAACCCCCCAAATAAAACTAATAATATAACTAAAAAAACCTAAGCCCCCCATTGCCCTGAAAAGGGCATTTGGATAGGCATTGCTCTTAAAAGGGCATTTAGCTCTCTTGCTGCCCAAACCCTAATCTAAAACTAAAACCCACCCAATAAACCCTTAAAAAAACCTAACACTAACCCCTGAAGATCCACTTAAAGTTTTGAAGAGCCGACATCCATCCTCAACGAAGCGGCAAGAAGTCCTCAACGAAGCCGGGAGAAGTCTTCATCCAAGCCGGGAGAAGTCTTCATCCAAGCCGGGAGAAGTGGTCCTCCAGACGGGCAGAAGCCTTCATCCAGACGGCATCTTCTATCTTCATCCGGCATGGAGCGGGTCCATCTTCAAGACATCCGGAGCGGAGCATCCTCTTCTTCTGACGACTCCCGACGAATGAAGGTTCCTTTAAGTGACGTCATCCAAGATAGAATAGAATTCTATCAGCCAATCGGAATTAAGGTTTAAAAAATCCTATTGGCTGATGCAATCAGCCAATAGGATTGAACTTCAATCATTTTGGCTGATCCAATCAGCCAATAGGATTGAGCTTGCATTCTATTGGCTGATTGGAACAGCCAATAGAATGCAAGCTCAATCCTATTGGCTGATTGCATCAGCCAATAGGATTTTTTCAACCTTAATTCCGATTGGCTGATAGAATTATATCAGCCAATCGGAATCTAAGGGACGCCATCTTGGATGATGTCACTTAAAGAAACCTTCATTCGTTGAGAGTCATTGGAAGAAGAGGATGCTCCACGCCGGATGTCTTGAAGATGGACCCGCTCCGTGCCGGATGGATGAAGATAGAAGATGCCGTCTGGATGAAGACTTCTGCCTGTCTGGAGGACCACTTCTTCTGGCTTGGATGAAGACTTCTCCCGGCTTCGTTGAGGACTTCTTGCCGCTTCGCTGAGGACTTCTCCCGGTTTCGTTGAGGATGGATGTCGGCTCTTCAAAACTGTAAGTGGATCTTCAGGGGTTAGTGTTAAGTTTTTTTAAGGGTTTATTGGGTGGGTTTTAGTTTTAGATTAGGGTTTAGGCAGCAATAGAGCTAAATGCCCTTTTAAGGGCAATGCCCATCCAAATGCCCTTTTCAGGGCAATGGGGAGCTTAGGTTTTTTAGTTAGGGCTTTATTTGGGGGGTTTGGTTGTGTGGGTGGTGGGTTTTACTGTTGGGGGGTGTTTGTATTTTTTTACAGGTAAAAGAGCTTATTTCTCTGGGGCAATGGCAGTTTAGTTAAGGCTAGGGTTTTTTTTTATTTTGGGGGGGGCTTTTGTTTATTTTGATAGGGCTATTAGATTAGGTGTAATCAGTTTAAATATCTTGTAATTTGTTTTTTATTTTGTATAATTTAGTGTTTGTTTTTTTTGCAATTTAGGTATTTGTATTTAATTTAGGTAATTTGTATTTAATTTATGTAATTTATTTAATTGTAGTGTAAGGTTAGGTGTTAGTGTAAGACTGGTTAGGTTTTATTTTACAGGTAAATTTGTATTTATTTTAGCTAGGTAGTGTCACGCTCGACTGCCAGGGTGCTCCGGCGGTCCTCTTTGCGTGCTCTGTCTCCATGGCGAAGTCAGCTCGGCTTTTGCCGTCCCTTCTGCTGACGTCACTGTTAGGCTTCATCTTCCGGGCTTCCGGTTTCATCTCCGGTGTTTGTGTCCTGTATCTACCCTCAAGCTGCTGGATATCTGTTGCCAAACTCTGCAAGTACTGACTACTCTGTGTTAACCCACAAACTGCCTGATTACCTGTTGCTAAACTCTGCAAGTACTGACTACTCTGTGTTAACCCTCAAACTGCCTGATTACCTGTTGCCAAACTCTGCAAGTGCTGACTACTCTGTGTTAACCCACAAACTGCCTGATTACCTGTTGCTAAACTCTGCAAGTACTGACTACTCTGTGTTAACCCTCAAACTGCCTGATTACCTGTTGCCAAACTCTGCAAGTACTGACTACTCTGTGTTAACCCACAAACTGCCTGATTACCTGTTGCTAAACTCTGCAAGTACTTACTACTCTGTGTTAACCCACAAACTGCCTAGTTACCTGTTGCCAAACTCTGCAAGTGCTGACTACTCTGTGTTAACCCACAAACTGCCTGATTACCTGTTGCCAAACTCTGCAAGTACTGACTACTCTGTGTACACCCACAGACTGCTTGATAACTAGTTGCCTAACTCTGCAAGAACTGTCCACGTTGTGTTTAACCCTTTTTCTGTCTGAGTATAAGGTCTCTTCCCCTGCATTCCTGGATCTGTGGAGGAATATTCCTGAAGAACCTGTATTCTACTCCTATACGGAAGGCTATCTGTTTGTTATCTGGCATTCCTTTTCTCTCACTGCTCCATAGCGTGAGTACTTTGTTTTATAGAAGTTGTCATGGGGTCACGTCCTGGATTAAACTCAGAATGCTAGGGTGTTGTTTAAGTTTGTCCTAGCATTTGGGTCTTCTTCTGGACATTTCCTAACCTGACAGGTAGTTATTAAATAGTTAATAACTATTTAGTAACTATTCTACCTAGTTAAAATAAATACAAACTTGCCTGTAAAATAAAAATAAACCCTAAGCTACATACAATGTAACTATTAGTTATATTGTAGCTATCTTAGGGTTTATTTTACAGGTAAGTATTTAGTTTTAAATAGGAATTATTTAATTATTAATAGTAGGTTTTCTTTAGATTTATTTTAATTATATTTGAGTTAGGGGGTGTTAGGGTTAGACTTAGGTTTAGGGGTCAATAACTTTAGTATAGTGGCGGCGACGTTGGGAGCGGCAGATTAGGGTTTAATAAATGTAGATAGGTGGCGGCGATCTTAGGGGCGGCAGATAAGGGGTTAATAATATTTAACTAATGTTTGTGATGTGGGAGTGCGGCGGTTTAGGGGTTAATATGTTTATTATAGTGGTGATGTCCGGAGCGGCAGATTAGGGTTTAATAAGTATAATGTAGGTGCCGGCGATGTCGGGGGAGGCAGATTAGGGGTTAATAAGTGTAAGATTAGGGGTGTTTAGACTTGGGGTTCATGTTAGGGTGTTAGGTGTAAACATAAAATGTGTTTCCCCTTAGGAATCAATGGGGCTGCGTTACTGAGCTTTACGCTGCTTTTTTGCAGGTGTTAGGCTTTTTTTCAGCCGGCTCTCCCCATTGATGTCTATGGGGAAATTGTGCACGAGCACGTACAACCAGCTCACCGCTGACTTAAGCAGCACTGGTATTGGAGTGCGGTATGGAGCACAATTTTGCTCTACGCTCACTTCTTGTCTTTTAACGCCGGGTTTATAAAAACCTGCAATACCAGCACTGTAGTTAAGTGAGCGGTGACAATAACGTGCAAGTTAGCGCCCCACCCCTCTTACCGCAAAACTCGTAATCTAGCCGTATGTTTGTTGTAATTAAGCTGATCTAAATTATTCAGCTCAATTATGTGGCTCTTGTTTTAACAAATTGTTAAATATATCTATGAGTACAAATACACACACTGTTAATCTATCTGTCTGAATGTACATAGCATTACTGCAGAGATGTAAGATTTTATTGCTACAGCTATAAAGAAGGCAATGACTGCTATTTTGCCTTCAAATAAATGTAAAAAGGTTTTTGCAACATTTTCCTAAACTTAATTAAGTTCTGACCTTCAGCATACTGACGTATCCTCTACTGATGGGGTCTCCTCTGATTCAGAGGATGCCACGTCAGAGTCTGATATAGACAAATCTTTTATATTTAAGTTAGAATATATTCGTTCTCTCTTAAAGGAAGTTTTGTTTACTTTGGGTATTGAGGAGTCTAAATATCCTGATGATAAAGCTAGTAATTGTCTAAATTCTGTATTTAAGACTACTGTTATTACTCCTGAAGTATTTCCTATTCCTGATGCTATCTCTAATGTGATTGCTAAAGAATGGTCTAAACCTGGTACCTCTCTTAGCCCTTCATCTAAGTTAAAGAAATTGTATCCTTTACCTGTAGCCAAGGATCCTTTAGATAGGAAGCTTGAATCTTATCCAAGAAGGGCATATTTACATTCTGGCTATATCTTTACACCTGTTATATCTATGGCTGATGTTGCTGCTGCTTCTACTTTTTGGTTGGACAGTTTAGCACAACAGTTGTCTTCAGATTCTAAATTATCTAACATTATTGTTTTACTTCAACATGCAAATCATTTTCGGCTAGATTACGAGTTGTGCGTTAGGGTAAAAAAGCAGCGTTAAGAGGTCCTAACGCTGCTTTTTTATGCCCGCTGGTATTACGAGTCTTGAAGGTTTAGGGTCACCACACACTTTTTTGGCCTTACCGCAAAACGACTTACATAAACTTCATAAAGTCTTTTTTCTATGGGACTTCCATAGCGCCGGTATTACGAGTCTGTCCTGGGAGGCCAAAAAGTGAGCGGTACACCCTACCCCGTCAAGAGTCCTAACGCATTTAAAAGTCAGTAGTTAAGAGTTTTAAGGTACAACGCCGTAACATAAAACTCATAACTAAAGTGCTAAAATGTACACTAACACCCATAAACTACCTATAAACCCCTAAACTGAGGCCCTCCCGCATCGCAAACACTATATTAAAATTATTAACCCCTAATCTGCCGCTCCGGACACCGCCACCACCTACAATATATGTATGAACCCCTAATCTGCTGACCCCAACATCGCTGACACCTACATTATATTTATTAACCCCTAATCTGCCACCCCAATTTCGCAGCCACCTACCTACACTTATTAACCCCTAATCTGCTGCCCCAACGTCACTGCCACTATAATAAACATATTAACCCCTAAACCGCCGCTCTCCACCTCACAAACATTAGTTAAATATGATTAACCCCTAATCTGCCGGCCCTAACATCGCTGCCACCTACCTACATTTATTAACCCATAATCTGCCGCCCCCAACGTCGCCGCCACTATATTAAAGTTATTAACCACTAAACCTAAGTCTAACCCTAAACCTAACACCCCCTATCTTAAATATAATTTAAATAAATCTAAATAAATATTACTATCATTAACTAAATATTTCTTATTTAAAACTAAATACTTACCTGTAAAATAAACCCTAAGCTAGCTACAATATAACTAATAGTTACATTGTAGCTATCTTAGGATTTATTTTTATTTTACAGGCAAGTTTGTAGTTATTTTAACTAGGTACAATAGTTATTAAATAGTTATTAACTATTTAATAACTACCTAATTAAAATAAAGACAAATTTACCTGTAAAATAAAACCTAACCCAAGTTACACTAACACCTAACACTACACTATAATTAAATAAATTAACTAAATTAAATACAATTAGCTAAATTAAATACAATTACCTAAATTAAATTAGCTAAAGTACAAAACCCCCCACTAAATTACAGAGAATAATAAACAATTTACAGAAATTTAAACTAATTACACCTCATCTAATAGCCCTATTAAAATAAAAAAGCCCCCCCAAAATAAAAAAAACCCTAGCCTAAACTAAACTACCAATAGCTCTTAAAAGGCCCTTTTGCAGGGCATTGCCCCAAAGTAATCAGCTCTTTTACCTGTAAAAAAACAAATACAAACAACCCCCCCAACAGTAAAACCCACCACCCACACAACCAACCCCCCCAAATAAAATACTAGCTAAAACAAACCTAAGCTCCCCATTGCCCTGAAAAGGGCTTTTGGATGGGCATTTCCATTAAAAGGGCAGTTAGCTCTTTTGCCACCCAAACCCTAATCTAAAAAATAAAACCCAACCAATACACCCTTAAAAAAACCTAACACTAACCCCCTGAAGATCAACTTACTGGGAAATGTCTTCATCCAAGCAAGGCGAAGTGGTCCTCCAGACGGGCAGAAGTCTTCATCCAAGCCGGGCAGAAGTCTTCATCTAGACGGCATCTTCTATCTTCATCCATCCGGGGCGGAGCGGGTCCATATTCAAGACATCTGACGCAGAGCATCCTCTTCATCCGATGACTAAAATAGAATGAAGGTACCTTTAAGTGACATCATCCAAGATGGCATTACTTAGATTCCTATTGGCTGATCAGCCAATCGGAATTAAGGTAGAAAAAATCCTATTGGCTGATGCAATCAGCCAATAGGATTGAAGTTCAATCCTATTGGCTGATCCAATCAGCCATTAGGATTGAGCTTGCATTCTATTGGCTGATTGGAACAGCCAATAGAATGTGAGCTCAATCCTATTGGCTGATTGGATCAGCTAATAGGATTGAACTTAAATCCTATTGGCTGATTGCATCAGCTAATAGGATTTTTTCTACCTTAATTCTGATTGGCTGATAGAATTCTATCAGCCAATCAGAATCTAAGGGATGCCATCTTCACGTCACTTAAAGGTACCTTCATTCTGTTTTAGTCGTCGGATGAAGAGGTTGTTCCGCGTCGGATGTCTTGAAGATGGACCCGCTCCGCGCCGGATGGATGAAGATAGAAGATGTCATCTGGATGAAGACTTCTGCCCGTCCGGAGGACCACTTCTGCCCATCTTGGATGAAGACTTCTGCCCGTCTGGAGGACCACTTCGCCCGGCTTGGATGAAGATGTTTCCCGGTAAGTTGATCTTCAGGGGGTTAGTGTTAGGTTTTTTTTAAGGGTGTATTGGGTGGGTTTTATTTTTTAAATTAGGGTTTGGGCGGCAAAAGAGCTAACTGCCCTTTTAAGTGCAATGCCCATCCAAATGCCCTTTTCATGGCAATGGGGAGCTTAGTTTTTTTTAGCTATGTTACAGAGTAAACTGCTTGTGTAATATGGATATGTATATATATATATATATATATATATGTGTGTGTGTGTGTGTCTATGTATGTATGTGGGTGTAGGTATATGTATTAGTGTGTATGTGTGAATGGATCTGTATGTCTGACAGTCTGATAACAGCCCCTGGCAATGGAAAGAGATTGCCCCTTCACCTTTTACTGCCCTGTCTCAAGAACAAAAGGCATACAAGTCTTTTGTTTACCATGCCCTGTCTATCTCAAAGAGAATCAGGAGATAGCAAACAAAGGAGTTATTTTCTCAGGCTTCCTTTCATTCAAAAGAGTCACCAAATGTTTACATGTAAATAGGAGTCTTTGGCTGTTGGGGTGTGGATGTGGTAGATAACAGGTTATCATGATTTATAGCTATCCACCCCTACAATAGCCCCTATTTACATGTAAACAGCTAGGACCAATGGCATTCAGTTTTCCAAATATGGTGAAGCGGGAAACAAATTAACCAATTGCATCAAAGCAATACTAACAGATGGGGCAAGTTTGAATATATAGAACAAGATTTAGTCAGTAGGTTTAGGCAGGAGTCAGAAGGGAAGGAGAGAGGTCACAGAAGAGAGCTAGCTGAAACAAACTGTCCACAAGATAATCCCAAGGGACATAGTAAATGTTAATTGTTATTGTCTTTAGGCCTATGCATTGAATATTGTGCCATTTTATGTTTTATAGCTGATCTAATAAATAATTGTGTATTTTGAAACCAACAGTAATTTTAAGAGTCTTATTACATTGGGTTATTTATCAGTTTCTCATCTATATGTGTATTTATGCAATATTTTAAACTAGAACTTAGTCAATTCTATCTATTAATATAATATAGAAATATTTAATCCCATAGCTACAATTTGTGCATTGTAAGCCCCTTTTAAGCTAAATAATAAGCCAGATTTCATATAATTTATGCCTTGCATGGTCAAGAAAACATAACATATATATATCTGGATTAGTTAGAATTTAATTGTTAATTCCTCAATGAGCCATAAAAAGCTGTGTAAATAAACATATATTTTATGGACGTATGCTATATTGTCACTCTGGGATAAAATCAGAAAATATTGCATAAATATACATATATATATATATATACACTTTACAAGTCAGATTAAGGATCTAAAATTCCTCATATTAAATAACCTTTAAGACTAAATATTATATTTGTACTCTAAATTATTAATTTTAAGAGTTGGCGAACCACGTCAGGTAATAGAAATTTACGTCTCCATCAAGATATTTTATCCGGCATATACGTTTTACACGTATGGTGAGGCTACTAACAGTGTCCAGGCTGAGGCAGTCACCAGCAATAACTGAATTATAGTATATTCTGTTTATTGAGCTAGTAGTAATACCTTGTTGGAACATTTACTTCTATTCAAAGAATCCTCATCATTTGAAACAAATATAGTTTAACTGTTGGTATTCATTTACATCAATTTCTAACTATGGTTCTGACCACAGCAGATTATTAGGCGAGTCCAGGCTGCTCCAGCCGCTCAACAGTGATAAAACCACATTTATTCAATGCCATAAAATAAGCTTATTTCTGGCTTCATTTTGAACCAGTAAAATCCCTCAAGAGAGGATTAAACCTGAAACGTTTTTTTTTTTATTAAACAAATGAGTAATGCTGCCGGCTAAGTAAGGAAAACTTTCTTGTTTTATTTTAAGTTGTCTCCTTACTCTTGTTTTTTTTTTGTTTTTGTTTGTGTGTTTTTTTAAATGGCATTATAATAGTCTAGCTTTTGTTCTTTTGTCATTACACAGACTGCCATTATAAGCTAATGAGAAGTTTCGGTTTTATTGATTCTATTTAATTTTTTTTATTATTATTATTTCATTTCTTTCCATTTTATTTTTATTTTTAATTATTATTATTGATTTCTGCTTTATTGCTCGGTTTTAAGTTTTACATATATTTTACTTGTGATTAGTTGGTTACAAAATGGCTACTGTAAATGATTTTGCATGTGAAGCCAAATTGAATGAAAACCATGGACCTATGTTCAGGATTTATTTGAACAAGAGGTTCAAAAACCCAGAAAGAGTAAGAAAATGAAGGGAAAAGCAGTAGCAGCCATGTTTGCTGCATGCTTAGCAATGAATACAAAAATTGAAAATTTAGAAAAAGCCCTTCAAAATTCAAATACAACAATTAACAATAATGAAAAAGAATTTGACAAATTGGAAAATCAAGTAAAAACTCTTACCCCCCTTAATGAAATCATTACTGAATCAAAGGAGGAAATTACAATAAATTGTAAAACTGCACAAATTGAGGCAAAAACTTATAAAGAAAATTTAACTAAAGTGAAACTGAAAGAGACCACATTATTAGTGCTTACACTGTGATCCAAAATCAAATTACAGAGGTTAAAAAGGGTAAATCTATTGACCATACCCATTATAAAAACAAAGAATCACAGTTGCTACAAACTATTTCTGTTCTAAAAGGAAAAGTAGCCATTGCTGATAGAATTCATAACCATGCTTCTGCTCCCACATGTACATTATCAATGAAGGATTGTTATACAATAGACAATTGGGAGGATGATAATTGGGAGACAGATTCTACTGAGTCTGAATATACTTTGCCTGTAGCTATGGGGGAAGTTGTAAACACTGAATTACCTGGTAACTGTACTATCACAATAGAACAAGAAAACAATGGGGAGGAGACACGCATACATCAGACTCCAACTATGATTAGAACATGTCTATTTCCATCTACTGGGGGGGATGACACATTACTGGGATTTGACAGTTGTGGAAAACCAGTGCATTCATTAAATACAAATACTCACCCTACCCAACCCCTAAAGACACTTATGGGAGTAGCTGATTTAATTGGTAAATTGAAACCTGGTGACCATATAACCTCACATGCATCAACTGTTCAACAGAGATGTGAGTTACTGGGTATAAGAAATCCCAATGACCAAGTTAAAGTTTTGCAATTAACCATTGATATGCATGTGTGGAGTGCTTTACCTGACACAATTAAAGAAGGCAAAGGGAATTATGATGAAACAGTAGAAGAATTACAAAAGATAATAAATCCCTCAGCAATAGGCTTAATGGCAGCATACCAAATTAAACAGAATAATGAGGAAAATCCTTTAGTCTATGCTAACAGATTATGGGCAGCATATCGCTCTGGTTATGGAAAACATGGTACAAAAGAGGATCATGAATATAAAAATCTGTTAATCTTAAATGCTCATGCTAGGATAAAAATGAAATGGGAACATATCATTGACCCTAGAAAACATGGTTATGATGAAATAATTGGAATCATGCAAAGATCATTTCAGTCAATACTAACATATAAAAATAGATTAAAAGAGAAAGAAGAAAGGCATGCCCCTAAATGAATAGCAGCCTTTCAAAAAAAAAAAAACATCACAATAGAAGGTCCACAAATCCCTGCTGAAAAAACCACACCATATAACCCCAACTGGAATGCTAATACACACCTTAGAAGAGGTACAAACAGGGGAAGATCTCAATATAAAAACAGGGGAAGGGGTCAGACATATACAAACATAAACCACCAGCAGCAAAAATATGGGACGCAACACACCCCAAATTATGCAGAATTAAGACAACAACTACATGAGATTCAAAATAACTCACAAAAGAATATAGAGGATAATTCAACACAACAGTTACAAAACACAGCACTATGACTGTCACAGGCCCCCAAAATAGTATCACCTATTACACTAGACAGGTGTGGGCAGCCTCAAGTTGCAGCATTGGTAGGGGGCCACCAATGCAATATGATACTAGACACAGGGGCAGCTATATCCATCCTTCATACAGAAAACCCCAAACAGTCCCTCTTATCATCAGGAAAACCATTACACCTTCAAAGCTTTTCAGGACACAATGTAAATTCTGCATTATCAAAGCCATTAAAAATTACAATAGGAAAACTGACAGTAACACAGCCCTTAGCACTAATGCCACTCCCAAATGAAACTAGCTTACTGGGGTCTGATTTCTTAGTCCCAAATGGATGTATGATAGATCTAACAAATTTGCTTCTTTTACAGAATGATGAACACACAAGTTCTGACACTGTGATTATCCCTGATTCTCATTCAATTGCAGCCATAAAACTTAATGACTCTAAGTATGATTTATTCCAGGTAATTGCTGACCACCCAGAAAGAGATGTGCTTAAACCACTGCTGGAAAAGCATTCAGATGTGTTTGCAAAACATAAACATGATTGTGGAAAAGTTAATACATTCATAAACATCACAGGCACTGACCCACCTCCACAAAAACAGTACAATTTCCCCAAGGAATCTGTCTGTTACATACAAGAAACTATACAGTCGCTATTAGAGCAAGGTGTCATTAGACCATGTGTTTCCACAAACAATGCCCCAATCTGGCCAGTTAAGAAACATAACTCATGGAGACTGACAATAGATTACAGGAAACTAAACAGTGTTTCAAACAACTGTGCACCAACAGTAGCATCTGTCCCAGATGTTTTGAGCATGCTAACTCCCACACATAAATACTTCACAGCTCTAGATATTTCGAACGGTTTTTGGTCTCTCCCACTTTCCCCCCAATGCCAATACAAATTTGCTTTTAATTTTTTAGGCAATCAATATACATTCAATTCTCTCCCACAGGGTTATCATAATTCACCCTCCCTCTTTCATTCTAAAATGAGAGAAATACTAACAAAATTCTCTTCCCCTAAGAATCTTTTACAGTATGTGGATGATCTCCTATTAGCAACCGAGGACAAACAACATCACTTGGAACTACTGGATGAGCTGTTAACGATACTTAAGGAAGCAGGATTAAAGTGCAATCCAACAAAAGCACAACTATTAAGTGGGTCTGTATCTTTTCTGGGGATCACAGTCACAGCAGGAGGTCGTGAAATAGCAACGGATAAGGTAAAAACAATCCTTAATTTACCCTTACCAGTAAGCATACCTACATTACGGTCTTTTCTAGGGTTGGTAAATTACTCCAGGTCATTCATACCAGAATTTACACAAAAAGCTGCACCTTTGTATGACCTTTTAAAAAAGGATACCCAATGGTAATGGACAGACGAACATACTATGGCAGTAGAAACACTGAAACAATTCCTAATTCAAGCGCCTGCACTAGCCAATCCTGACCATCACTTACCATTTCACATAGAGACAGCATCCACTGACACAGCCCTGGCAGCAGTTCTTTCCCAAGAAATACATGGCCAACAAAGACCAATATCATATGCCTCAAAACTTCTAAGCCCTGTAGAAATTAAATACTCTTCATGTGAAAGACACCTCCTTGCAACATTCTGGGCTGTGAAACACTTTACATATATTATAGGTCTCAATCCCATTATCCTACATTCAACACACACACCTACAAAATTCCTTCTCACTGACAGAATAAAAGATGGTAATGTTTCCAATGTCAGACTAGCACACTGGGCTCTACTATTACAAGACAGAGATATTACTATAAAATCCACCATGAATCCCTCAGCCCCAGCACATGGCCTTTTGTATAATGGAGTAGCACACGAATGTAATATCAAGCTCAAACAAAACATAACACAATTTTTTAAAGCTCTGCCCCAAGAAACTATTGCTCCTGACCAAGCGATACAGATTTTTACAGATGGTTCCTGTTTCTATATTGAAGGCTCACCCCATGCTGGATTTGGCTTGTACATAATTGATCCCAAACAAACAACCCCCACATCGATTTCATACCCTTGAAATCATAGAGGGAGACAGAGAAGTGATCCTGTACTCAGATTCAGCATGGGTATGTAATGCCCTCACATAATTCCTTCCCTTTTGGCACACACATCAATACACATCCTCTGACGGGACACCATTAAAACACAAAACTTTGATACAGTATATTGTATCCCTAACAAAAAAATTGACACACAAACCAAGTGTATGCAAAGTAAAAGGCCACTCAGTCAAATCCCCTCACTTTGATCAAAACAATGTAGCAGATACACTGGCCAAAAAGGGAGCACAAAGGGGGGAGATTTGGAATATCACACAAATGATAAATGACTCAGACTTGTGCCCCACTGTTTGTGCCATAACAACTAACTTGCCTATTAATATACCAGACATTGCTGAAATACAGAAACAAGACCCAGAGATCAAGTAAATCATAAAACACATAAAACAATAGAACAGCTAAACCTCACAGAGGGTAATCCACTTAACAAGTACATTAAATCCCTAAAATTATCTGAAGACAAAAATCTTCTTCTCCATATTGGGGAAGAAATAACATGGGTAGTGCCTAGAGAATACAGGAAAGAAATGATTTATTTAGTTCATGACCTTCCAACAGGAGGGCACCAGGGGACACATCAAAGGCTAAAAGAAGTAGGATGGTGGCCTAACATGAACACAGATATACAACAGTATTGTGACAATTGCATTGTGTGTGCTCAAGTTAACGCTGCCCCAAGAAAGATAAACGCTCCTCTCAGAATAATGTTAAATGAAGGCCCTTGGAACTCCCTACAGATTGATTATATGGGCCCTCTTCCTACAACAGCTAAAAATAACAAATATGTCCTGGTAATAACTGATCTCTTTTCAAAATGGGTAGAAATTTTTCCCACTAAAAGTAACACTGCACAGAACACAGCAAAAATACTAGTAGAACAAGTATTTACTAGACGGGGTCTGCCAGCATCTATAGAATCTGATCAAGGCACACATTTCACAGGAAAATTGATGCAAACATGCATGCAAATGCTGGGAGTCAAGCAAAACTTTCACATACCTTATCACCCTGAATCTTCTGGGCAAGTTGAGAGGGCCAACAGACAAATTAAAACAATGTTAAAAAAGTTTGTAAATATAAATGCAAAAAATTGGGATAACCTACTGCCCCTCCTGACAATGGCAATTAGAGCTACCCCCTCCTCCACAATGCATATAACACCTTTTGAGGTTATGACAGGTAGAAAAATGAGGCTATCCGAACACCTATGGGTAGAAATGCATACCCCAACTATTGACAGACTATCAATGGACCAATACCTAATCAAATTAGAGAAGGCCCACAGAGAAATACACACATTTGCAGCACAACACCTGGGGAAAGCCCAAAAGAGGGCCAAAATCCAGTTTGACAAGGGAGTGAGAGAAAACTGTTGGGACATAGGGGATAAAGTAATGCTACTGGAGCTACGCCCAACAGAAAGCAACCTTTCAAAAAAATAGAGAGGTCCCTTTACCATCATAGACAAACTTAGCCCATCAGTCTATAAAATCAGGATCAAGGAAAAAAGGTCAGAGGATAAATGGGTGCACGCCAATCAATTGAAAACATATAAGGGAGAAGGCAGCACAGAATAGGTTACATGTAAGAAAACAGATGGACAGAAAGGTAGATGGATGTAAATATTGTATTATTTATAGTCTCACTTGTTATAACTTCTATGTTTCCGTATCACTAAAAGAAAATTTTTTCTTTCCACCTCCTTATGTCACTCCAATCTATACTCTGACTACAGTACCATGAAGCTGATCATAATATGGATCGTTGTGCACCGAAGTTTAGCTGTCATCTGCAGTCCACTCTTTGGGATAAGAGTGGAAAAGAATCCAGTTTACAGGCACGAAGGAGATTCGGTCCTTATTCCTGTCACAGCAGAGGGCATCAGTGGGCAAAGAGTATCTTGGTGGGGCCCAGACAAAATAAGAATATGTAAAGAGGGGGAAGTCTTGGAAACAGACTACAAGGAGAGAGTGGAAATTTTCCCAAATGGATCACTACACATCCACCAGACCCGCCTAGAGGATTCTGGGAGATGGGCATATCTATTTATCCTTTCTAGCAATGATCCAGCTCCCTCTAACCACCACGTCCCTGGTACCATGATCCTACAAGTTCTCCCAAAACCCACACAACAATTCACCTCACAAGCACCTGTGCCATCCACTCTCACTCCTACAATACAAACTGCAGGATGCCCAGCAACACAGATAGGCCCTACAAGTGGTCTCATTGCAACACCAGTGCCAGGTGTTCTTTACAATAACGTACATTTTATCCATATTCCAATATTGTTGAACATTAGTGATGTCGCAAACCTAAAATTTTCGGTTCGCGAACGGCGGACTCGAACTTCCGGTATTGTTCGCGAACGCACGAACCGCCATTGAATTCAATAGGCAGGCGAACTTTAAAACCTACAAAGACTCTTTCTGGCCACAATAGTGATGGAAAAGTTGTTTCAAGGGTACTAAAACCTGGACTGTCGCATGGAGGGGGATCCCTGGCAAAACTCCCATGGAAAATTACATAGTTTATGCAGAGTCTGCTTTTAAGCCATAATGGGCCTAAATCAACTATCATTCCCAAAGTGGCTGTCTCAAAACATCCCGGACAGAAGATAGATTGATAGATAGGATAGATAGATATACATAGATTGATAGATAGAATCGATAGAAGAGAAATAGATAGATTTGTTAGATATATAATTACCCTAATAAAGTCTAATAATTAAACATGCGTTCTTGGACCCAACTAGCTTGTGTTAATTAGTACTTTTCTTAGCACTTTAATCCCTGTCCCCCCCCCCTATCGGGGGTGTTCTATATGGCCTGCCTGTTTACCCTGAAAAAATATAATAATAAGACATGCGGTCTGGTACCAGTTTTAACTAGGTTGTGTTTTAAGTACTACCATTCTTAGCACTTTAATCTCTGTAACTCCCCCTATTTGGTGAGGTCTATACGGCCTGGATGATTACCCATACAAAATATAATAATAAGACATCTGCTCTTGGTCTGCGACCCATGGTAACTATGTTGTGTTAATTAGTAATGTCCTTCGCATTTTAATAGCTGTTACTCATACTCACCCTATCGGTGGAGGTCTATATGGCCTGCATGATTACCCTTACAAAATATAATAACCAAGCATATGCTCTGGGACCCATGGTAAGTAGGTTGTGTTAAGTAGTACTGTTCTTTGCAGTTTAATACCTGTTACAGCACCAAATGGTGGCAGGTCTATCTGGCCTTCATGATTAGCTGCACCCGAACCCAAAAAAAAGCCGAGTGGTCTTAGACTAACACCCATGGCTAACTCGGTTGTTTCAATTAGTACTATTCTTAGCACTTTCATCCCTGTTACGGGTGGTCTACATGGCCATCCTGATTAGCCGAACAAAATAGTACAATCCAACCTTTGCTCAGTCTTCATAGGCCCTTCATTGTCTGTATTTTGATAGTACAGTTTTTATTATTTTTATAGCTGATACAACACCGAATGGTGTTTCAAGTAGTACTATTTTAGCACTTTCATCTCATCATCCCTGTTACTTCCAGGACTCTCGGTGGTGGTCTACATGGCCATCATGATTAGCCTAACCAAATACTACAATCCAACCTTGGCTCAGTCTTCCTAAGGCCCTTCATTGGCTGTATTTTGGTAGTACTGTTCTTATTAATTTAATAGCTGATACGACACCGAATGGTGGCAGCTCTATATGGCCTCATGAATAGCCGCACCCAAAGCCAAAAAAAAGCCAAGCGGTTTTGCACTAACACCCATGGCTAACTCTGTTGTTTCAAGTTCTTCTATTCTTAGCTCTTTCATCTCATCCCTGTTACTTTCAGGACTCTCAGTGGTGGTGGTCTACATGGCCATCATGATTACCCTCACCAAAATATAACAACAATACGTGCGTGCAGGGAACCATGGTAAGCTTACTTCCTTTCGCAAAATCGAGTATAACAGTTGCAGGCAGAGGTTCTGACCCTGCATTATGGCTGCACCTCAACCTAAAAGAGGCATGCGTTACAGTGTCTGTGGGCATGTATGCAAAGAGCTGGCCTGCCTAAAAAGAGGAGCAAGGCTGTACAGGTTGTTCTCCTTCAGCCGTTTTATACGCTGTCCCACGGCCACGACCCTCAACAACCACAACAGAATGAAACACCACATATGCCATCCTTTTGAACAACCGAGTACAGGTATGGCATTGATTTTAGTTACACGGCTATATTTATTATGAACCGTGAAATTGAAAACAAAAAAATGATTGGACACCCATTACAGTACAGGTCATTCTCCTTCGGCCTTTTTAGAATAGTGTTCCGGACCCCCAACAAAAACAACAGCAGGAAAGAGGACATATGGCATCCTTTTGAAAAATAGATGACAGGTAAGGCATAGATTTTACAAAGCCATAGATATTTTTTTTGCAACTTTGAAATAAAAAAAAACATTGATTGGACACCCAGAACACTTCTTTATCCTTAGGCCTTTTTATAAGAGGCTCCCGGAGCCTCAACTGAAACAACAGCATGAAAGAGGACATATGGCATCCTTGTGAACAATTGATTACAGTTAAGGCATTGATTTTAGAATCCCAGAGATCATTTATATGACCCGGGAAATAGAAAAAAACATTGATTAGACACCCGTTACACTTATTTATCCTCAGGCCTTTTTAATAAGAGGGTCCCGGAGCCTCAACCGAAACAACAGCATGAAAGAGGACATATGTCATCCTTTTGAATAATAGATTACAGGAAAGGCATTGATTTTAGAAACCCACAGATCATTATTTGCAACTATAAAATAGAAAAAAACATTGATTAGACACCCAGTACACTTATTTTTCCTCAGGCCTTTTTAATAAGAGGGTCCCGGAGGCTCAACCAAAACAACAGCATGAAAGAGGACATATGTCATCCTTTTGAATAATAGATTACAGGAAAGGCATTGATTTTAGAAACCCACAGATCATTATTTGCAACCGTGAAATAGAAAAAAACATTGATTAGACACCCAGTACACTTATTTATCCTCAGGCCTTTTTAATAAGAGGGTCCCGGAGCCTCAACCGAAACAACAGCATGAAAGAGGACATATGTCATCCTTTTGAATAATAGATTACAGGAAAGGCATTGATTTTAGAATCCCAGAGCTCATTTATATGACCCGGGAAATAGAAAAAAACATTGATTAGACACCCAGTACACTCATTTATTCTTAGGCCTTTTTAATAAGAGGGTCCCGAAGCCTCAACCAAAACAACAGAATGAAAGAGGAGATATGTCATCCTTTTGAATAATAGATTACAGGAAAGGCATTGATTTTAGAATCCCAGAGATCATTTATATGACCCAGGAAATAGAAAAAAACATTGATTAGACACCCGTTACACTTATTTATCCTCAGGCCTTTTTAATAAGAGGGTCCCGGAGCCTCAACCGAAACAACAGCATGAAAGAGGACATATGTCATCCTTTTGAATAATAGATTACAGGAAAGGCATTGATTTTAGAATCCCAGAGCTCATTTCTATGACCCGGGAAATAGAAAAAAACATTGATTAGACACCCAGTACACTTATTTATTCTTAGGCCTTTTTAATAAGAGGGTCCCGGAGCCTCAACCGAAACAACAGCATGAAAGAGGAGATATGTCATCCTTTTGAATAATAGATTACAGGAAAGGCATTGATTTTAGAATCCAAGAGATCATTTATATGACCCAGGAAATAGAAAAAAACATTGATTAGACACCCGTTACACTTATTTATCCTCAGGCCTTTTTAATAAGAGGGTCCCGGAGCCTTAACCGAAACAACAGCATGGAAGAGGAGATATGTCATCCTTTTGAATAATAGATTACAGTAAAGGCATTGATTTTAGAATCCCAGAGCTCATTTATATGACCCGGGAAATAGAAAAAAACATTGATTAGACACCCAGTACACTTATTTATTCTTAAGCCTTTTTAATAAAGGGTCCCGGAGCCTCAACCGAAACAACAGCATGAAAGAGGAGATATGTCATCCTTTTGAATAATAGATTACAGGAAAGGCATTGATTTTAGAATCCCAGAGATCATTTATATGACCCGGGAAATAGAAAAAAACATTGATTAGACACCCAGTACACTCATTTATTCTTAGGCCTTTTTAATAAGAGGGTCCCGGAGCCTCAACCGAAACAACAGCATGAAAGAGGAGATATGTCATCCTTTTGAATAATAGATTACAGGAAAGGCATTGATTTTAGAATCTCAGAGATCATTTATATGACCCAGGAAATAGAAAAAAACATTGATTAGACACCCGTTACACTTATTTATCCTCAGGCCTTTTTAATAAGAGGGTCCCGGAGCCTCAACCAAAACAACAGCATGAAAGAGGACATATGTCATCCTTTTGAATAATAGATTACAGGAAAGGCATTGATTTTAGAAACCCACAGATCATTATTTGCAACCATGAAATAGAAAAAAACATTGATTAGACACCCAGTACACTTATTTATCCTCAGGCCTTTTTAATAAGAGGGTCCCGGAGCCTCAACCGAAACAACAGCATGAAAGAGGAGATATGTCATCCTTTTGAATAATAGATTACAGGAAAGGCATTGATTTTATAATCCCAGAGATCATTTATATGACCCGGGAAATAGAAAAAAACATTGATTAGACACCCGTTACACTTATTTATCCTCAGGCCTTTTTAATAAGAGGGTCCCGGAGCCTCAACCGAAACAACAGCATGAAAGAGGAGATATGTCATCCTTTTGAATAATAGATTACAGGAAAGGCATTGATTTTAGAATCCCAGAGATCATTTATATGACCCGGGAAATAGAAAAAAACATTGATTAGACACCCAGTACACTTATTTATTCTTAGGCCTTTTTAATAAAGGGTCCCAGAGCCTCAACCGAAACAACAGCATGAAAGAGGAGATATGTCATCCTTTTGAATAATAGATTACAGGAAAGGCATTGATTTTAGAATCCCAGAGATCATTTATATGACCCGGGAAATAGAAAAAAACATTGATTAGACACCCAGTACACTCATTTATTCTTAGGCCTTTTTAATAAGAGGGTCCCGGAGCCTCCACCGAAACAACAGCATGAAAGAGGCGATATGTCATCCTTTTGAATAATAGATTACAGGAAAGGCATTGATTTTAGAATACCAGAGATCATTTATATGACCCAGGAAATAGAAAAAAACATTGATTAGACACCCGTTACACTTATTTATCCTCAGGCCTTTTTAATAAGAGGGTCCCGGAGCCTCAACCGAAACAACAGCATGAAAGAGGAGATATGTCATCCTTTTGAATAATAGATTACAGGAAAGGCATTGATTTTAGAATCCCAGAGATCATTTATATGACCCGGGAAATAGAAAAAAACATTGATTAGACACCCAGTACACTTATTTATTCTTAGGCCTTTTTAATAAAGGGTCCCGGAGCCTCAACCGAAACAACAGCATGAAAGAGGAGATATGTCATCCTTTTGAATAATAGATTACAGGAAAGGCATTGATTTTAGAATCCCAGAGATCATTTATATGACCCGGGAAATAGAAAAAAACATTGATTAGACACCCAGTACACTCATTTATTCTTAGGCCTTTTTAATAAGAGGGTCCCGGAGCCTCCACCGAAACAACAGCATGAAAGAGGCGATATGTCATCCTTTTGAATAATAGATTACAGGAAAGGCATTGATTTTAGAATCCCAGAGATCATTTATATGACCCAGGAAATAGAAAAAAACATTGATTAGACACCCGTTACACTTATTTATCCTCAGGCCTTTTTAATAAGAGGGTCCCGGAGCCTCAACCGAAACAACAGCATGAAAGAGGAGATATGTCATCCTTTTGAATAATAGATTACAGGAAAGGCATTGATTTTAGAATCCCAGAGATCATTTATATGACCCGGGAAATAGAAAAAAACATTGATTAGACACTCAGTACACTTATTTATCCTCAGGCCTTTTTAATAAGAGGGTCCCGGAGCCTCAACCGAAACAACAGCATGAAAGAGGACATATGTCATCCTTTTGAATAATAGATTACAGGAAAGGCATTGATTTTAGAAACACAGAGATAATTAGTTGCAACCGGGAAATCTAAAAAAACATTGAACAGACACCCAGTACACTTCTTTATCCATAGGCCTTTTTAGCAGAGGCTCCAGGACCCTCAACAAAAACAAGAGCAGGGAGCTGGGCATAGGAGTACAATGGAGCGTGACAATAATAATGTGAAGGTGAAGATTGCGTAGTTGTGGCATTTTAATTTTGTTATCGTGGGAACTTAGTACTTGCAATGACCTTGCTCTGGTGAATCCATATCGCAAATGTGTTATTTAAGGCACTGTTTGTCTATTTTTTGAATATCAGCATTTGGTAAATGAAGCTCAACTTAAGGCTGGTGAGAACCGACCTTTCTTCTGGCTGTTTTCAAATGTTGTGGCTCTGGACAAACATGTGAATAAGGGGCCATCAGCCATATTCTGCACGCAACCCCTTTGATGATTGACGATAAACATGTGTCACCTGCAAGCAGAGCTCGTTACTTCTGTCTAAATCATCTTCCTGGTATGGACAGGCCACTGTTTCCCACAGCAAGTCCGAAGCTTGAACTACAAGATTGTCTTGAGTATGGTAGGAAAACAAAGTTTATTTAATTCTGTACTATCACCACAAAAGCTGAACTTCTTGAAGCAACGAAAATGCCAGCAATTTCATGTGCTTATGGATGACAAGGACGTCCTGTCCTGTGGTGCACAGAGATGGAGAGGATTTTGGGCCTCCCTGTACACTACCCAGATGTCTCAAACATCACCAGAAACACAAGACAGTGACTCTTGTGAAGTTCCTGGAGTGTTCCGGTAGCCATCTCTTTGCGCCCCAAAAAGAATACTTTATCAGTGTTTTTGTATACATCCGACAACAGCTTCGGAGACTGTGGTGACGCACATGTTATTTACTGTTGTTCCAGCTGTGGCAATATCAATTGGCATTAAAAAGTTAAGATTTGTGGGTGGCGGAGCCTATAGCTGTTGCGGTAGGACGTGTGTTTGAGGAGCTCCAGGTCTTACAAGTTACTTTGGAGTTAGTTTTCAACCTTAATTTAATTTTCTTTTTGGGACTCATAGTCACACTTTCTGGGGCTATCCAAGAGGAGCCTGGAGATACCTTACTCATATCGGCTTACCTATGTTCCTCAGCTGACTGCGTTACAGCTAGCCGCGACACTGAGAGGCCTCTCTAGCCTGATAGTGCTATCATTGTCAAAGCTGACGCCAATATACCCCCCCAGGACCCTGGGTTATCAAACCAGTTCTATAGTAACTGGACAACTCGTTAATCACAACTATTGACAAAGAGAAGGAAAAGCACTAGTCACCCCTTATATCAATGGGTAAGGAGACCTGTATTTTGCATTTCCAATATGGCGTTGGTCACCAAAATAATCCAGAATGAAAAAAAAAGGTAAGATTTGGAGAGTGACTAGTGACGCACATTTTATGCACGCTGTGGCAATTGCAATTTGCATTAAAAAGAATCGGCTAACAACCACTACCTACGACCACACCTGACTCCTGAAGTCATGCTTCAGTTATTAAGTCAAGTTAAATTAATTTTTTTTATTATTATTATTATGTTCAGCAGAGGCTCCAGGACCCTCAACAAAACCAGCAGCAGGAAAGAGGACATATGGCATCCTTTTGAAAAAAAGATTATAGGAAAGGCATTGATTTCAGAAACACAGAGATCATTAGTTGCAACCGTGAAATAGAAAAAAACATTGATTAGACACCCAGTACACTTATTTATCCTTAGGACTTTTTAATAAGAGGCTCCCAGAGCCTCAACAGAAACAACAGCATG
This sequence comes from Bombina bombina, assembly GCF_027579735.1. Lineage (NCBI taxonomy): Eukaryota > Metazoa > Chordata > Amphibia > Anura > Bombinatoridae > Bombina > Bombina bombina. Next base: position 437,257,252 of record NC_069504.1, read on the forward strand.
AAAGAGTACATATGGCATCCTTGTGAATAATAGATTACAGGAAAGGCATTGATTTTAGAAACCCGTGGATAATTTTTTGCAACCGTGAAATCTAAAAAAACATAGATTAGACACCCAGTACACTTCTTTATCCTTAGGCCTTTTTAGCAGAGGCTCCAGGACCCTCACCAAAACCAGCAGCAGGAAAGAGGACATATGGCATACTTTTGTAAATTAGATTACAGGAAAGGCATTGATTTTAGAAACAGAGATCATTAGTTGCAACCGGGAAATAGAAAAAAACATTGATTAGACACCCAGTACACTTATTTATCCTTAGGCCTTTTTAATAAGAGGCTCCCAGAGCCTCAACAGAAACAACAGCATGAAAGAGTACATATGGCATCCTTGTGAATAATAGATTACAGGAAAGGCATTGATTTTAGAAACCCGGGGATAATTTGTTCCAACCGTGAAATCTAAAAAAACATAGATTAGACACCCAGTACACTTCTTTATCCTTAGGCCTTTTTAGCAGAGGCTCCAGGACCCTCAACAAAACCAGCAGCAGGAAAGAGGACATATGGCATACTTTTGTAAATTAGATTACAGGAAAGGCATTGATTTTAGAAACACAGAGATCATTTATATGACCCGGGAAATAGAAAAAAACATTGATTGGACACCCAGTACACTTCTTTATCCTTAGGCCTTTTTATAAGAGGATCCCGGAGCCTCAACAGAAACAACAGCATGAAAGAGGACATATGGCATCCTTTTGAAAAATAGATTACAGGAAAGGCATTGATTTTAGAAACACAGAGATAATTTGTTACAACCGGGAAATCTAAAAAAACATTGAATAGACACCCAGTACACTTATTTATCCTTAGGCCTTTTTAGCAGAGGCTCAAGGACACTCAACAAAACCAGCAGAAGGAAAGAGGACATATGGCATCCTTTTGAAAAAAAGATTATAGGAAAGGCATTGATTTTAGAAACACGGAGATAATTTGTTGCAACCGGGAATTTGAATTAAAAAAATGATTCGATGGACACCCAGTACAATTCTTTCTCCTTAGGCCTTTTTATAAGAGGGTCCAGGACCCTCAAACAAAACACCAGCAGGAAAGAGGACATATGGCATCCTTTTGAACAATAGAGTACTGGAAAGGCATTGATTTTAAAAACCCAGAGATAATTTTTTGCAAATGGAAATTTGAATCAAAAAAATTATTCGATGGACACCCAGTGCACTTCTTTCTCCTTAGGCCTTTTTATAAGAGGGTCCTGGACCCTCAAAAAAAACACCAGCAGGAAAGAGGACGTATGGCATCCTTTTGAACAATAGAGTACAGGTACAGCATTGATTTTACAAACCCAGAGATCATTTTGGTCAATTGTTAAATAGAAAAAAAAATGAGTGGACACCCAGTACACCTCTTTCTCCTTAGGCCTTTTTATAAGAGGGTCCAGGACCCTAAAAAAAACACCAGCAGGAAAGAGGACATATGGCATCCTTTTGAACAATAGAGTACAGGAAAGGCATTGATTTTAGAAACCCAGAGATAATTTGTTGCAATTGGAAATTTGAATAAAAAAAATGATTCAATGGACACCCAGTACACTTCTTTCTCCTTAGGCCTTTTTATAAGAGGGTCCAGGACCCTAAAAAAAACACCATCAGGAAAGAGGATGCATGGCACCCTTTTGAACAATAGAGTACAGGAAAGGCATTGATTTTAGAGACCCAGAGATAATTTGTTGCAAATGGAAATTTGAATTAAAAAAAATGATTCGATGGACACCCAGTACACTTCTTTCTCCTTAGGCCTTTTTATAAGAGGGTCCAGGACCCTCAAAAAAAACACCAGCAGGAAAGAGGACGTATGGCATCCTTTTGAACAATAGAGTACAGGAAAGGCATTGATTTTAGAAACCCAGAGATAATTTGTTGCAAATGGAAATTTGAATAAAAAAAAATGATTCGATGGACACCCAGTACGCTTCTTTCTCCTTAGGCCTTTTTATAAGAGGGTCCAGGACCCTCAAAAAAAACACCAGCAGGAAAGAGGACGTATGGCATCCTTTTGAACAATAGAGTACAGGTACAGCATTCATTTTACAAACCCAGAGATAATTTTGGTCAAATGTAAAATAGAAAAAAAAAATGAGTGGACACCCAGTACACCTCTTTCTCCTTAGGCCTTTTTATAAGAGGGTCCAGGACCCTCAAACAAAATACCAGCAGGAAAGAGAACATATGGCATACTTTTAGAAACCCACAGATAATTTTTTTGAAAAGTGAAATAGCCCCAAAAACCATGCTTGGACTCCCACTCCAGGTCATTCTCCTTCAGCTTTTTTATAAGAGGGTCCAGCACCCTCAACAGAAACAACTGCAGGAAACACCACCACATATGCCATCCTTTTGCACAAGCGAGTACAGGTATGGCATCCATTTTAGAAACCCAGAGATAATTGAGAGGAACCAGGAACATTTTTCTAAAAATTTGATGGGGCACCCATTACAGGTCATTCTCCTTCAGCCTTTTTATACCATGGGCCACGACCAGCAACAGACACAACAGCATGAAACACCACATATGCCACCCTTTTGCACAATAGAGTACAGGTATGGCATAGATGGAACACAGAGATAATTTAGAGCAACCAAGAGACGGATAAAGATGCTTGGTTGGTCCTACTCTTTCAAATTTGTGGCATTTTGCGTTCAATTTAATGGTCCAACAGATATGAGTGGTGTGCTAAGTTGTACAATTCGTAACAGTTTAATCACTAGTGTTATGTGCCTTATTTTTTTTATTTGAGTTTTGTACCCACAGAGCTGCAGCAGAGGCCAGAAAAATTCGGAATGTACAAATGACTGAAAAATTGGGGTATTGTTGTAGCAACTGCTGTAGCAGCGGCCAGAAAAATTGATGTTTTGTAAAACATTTATAAAGTCCCCTAAAAGCTTGTGGCTTGAACACTAGTTGTTGGCAGATAAGTCAAGCAAGTCCTCCGGCTTTATAAAAAAAAAAAAAGGCCAGCCTGTGTACCAGTTGTAGCCCAAGCCAGCTCATCTTGTCATCAGGCCTTTTTTATTCAAATGTATCGCCCAATGTCAGTCCCTTCGGGATCCAGCCCTTTTTTATAAAAGTGAGATAGTCAAGGCTTTTTTGACCTAGGCGACTTCTCTTCTCAGTGACAAAACCTCCTGCTGCACTGAAAGTCCTTTCGGACAGGACACTTGAAGCGGGGCAGGCCAGAAGTTCCATTGCAAATTGGGATAGCTCAGGCCACAAGTCCAGCCTGCACACCCAGTAGTCAAGGGGTCCATTGCTCCTGAGAGTGTCGAGATCCGCAGTTAAATCTAGGTAGTCTGCTACCTGTCGGTTGAGTCTTTCTCTAAGGCTGGATCCCGAAAGGCTCTGATGGTGCATGAGTTAAAAAGGTACGCATGTCCTCCATCAACAAGACGTCAGGAAAGCGTCCAGTCCTTGCCGCCGTGGTCGTGGGAGGAGGAGGATTAATTTCATCTCTTCCCCTGTTACATTCCCGTGGTGCTGTGACATCACCCTTATACGCTGTGTAAAGCATATTTTTTAATTTATTATGAAAATGCTCTATCCTTTCCGACTTGAGGGAATTTGGTAACATTTCAGGCACTTTATGCTTATACCGGGGGTCGAGGAGCGTGGACACCCAGTACAGGTCGTTCTCCTTCAACTTTTTTATACGAGGGTCCCTCAACAGGCACGACAGCATGAAAGAACCCATTTGAACAAGGTTGGATGCCGAGCTAATCATGTCACGTTCCTCCTCCTCACTGATCTCACTGATGGTATCTTCTTCCCCCCAGCCACGTACAACACCACGGGTACCAGAGAGGTGACAACAACGAGCACCCTGGGATGCCTGTTGTGCTTGGTCTTCCTCCTCCTCCTCCTCAAAGCCACATTCCTCCTCTGACTCCTCTTCCTCACAATCCTCTTCCTGCGTTGCCGCAGGTCCAGCAAGCGATGCTGATTCGGCTGTTTGTGGGGGTGATGGACACCACAACTCTCCCGCTTCCTCCTCACGCTCATCTACTGCCTGATCCAGCACTCTTCGCAGGGCATGCTCCAGGAAGAAAACACATGGTATGATGTCGCTGATGGTGCCTTCGGTGCGACTGACAAGGTTTGTCACCTCCTCAAAAGGACGCATGAGCCTACAGGCATTGCGCATGAGCGTCCAGTAATTTGGAAAAAATATCCCCAGCTCCCCAGAGGCTGGCCTAGCACCCCGGTCATACAAACACTCATTAACAGCTTTTTCTTGTTGGAGCAGGCGGTCAAACATTAGGAGTGTTGAATTCCACCGTGTCGGGCTGTCGCAAATCAAGCGCCTCACTGGCAGGTTGTTTTGACGCTGGATATCGGACAAGTGCGCCATGGCCGTGTAGGAACGCCTGAAATGGCCACACACCTTCCTGGCCTGCTTCAGGACGTCCTGTAATCCTGGGTACTTATGGACTAATCGTTGTACAATTAGATTACACACATGTGCCATGCACGGCACATGTGTCAACTTGCCCAATTTCAATGCCGCCACCAAATTACTTCCATTGTCAGAAACAACCTTGCCAATCTCCAGTTGGTGCGGAGTCAGCCACTGATCCACCTGTGCGTTCAGGGCGGTCAGGAGTGCTGGTGCGGTGTGACTCTCCGCTTTCAGGCAAGTCAACCCCAAGACGGCGTGACACTGCCGTACCCGGGATGTAGCATAGTACCTGGGGAGCTGGGGGGTGCCATAGATGTGGAGCAAGACGCAGAAGTTGAAGAGGACTCAGCCGAGGAAGAGGTTATGGAAGAGGATGGAGTAGGAGGAGTAGAGGAAGTAGCAGCAGGCCTGCCTGCAAGTCGTGGCGGTGTCACCAACTCTTCTGCAGAGCCACTCATTCCATGCTTGTCAGAAGTCAGCAGGTTTACCCAATGCGCAGTGTAGGTGATATACCTGCCCTGACCATGCTTTGCAGACCAGCTATCCGTGGTCATATGGACCCTTGCCCCAACGCTGTGTGCCAGACATGCCATAACTTCCTTTCTCACAACAGAGTACAGGTTTGGGATTGCCTTTTGTGAAAAGAAATTTCTGCCAGGTACCTTCCACTGCGGTGTCCCAATAGATACAAATTTTTTGAAAGCATCAGACTCCACCAGCTTGTATGGTAAAAGCTGGCGGGCTAAGAGTTCAGACAAGCCAGCTGTCAGACGCCGGGCAAGGGGGTGACTTTGAGAAATTGGCTTCTTACGCTCAAACATGTCCTTGACAGACACCTGACTGTGGGCAGATGACCAGGAACTGCTACGTAAGAGAGACTGAGTGGAGGATGGTTGAGAGGGGGCAAGGAGGACAGCACTGGTTGACATGGCTGAAGATGATGGAGCAGGAGGAGGAGGGCGGCTTTCACTTTGTGTGCTGCTTCTACTCATGTGTTCTTCCTATCGGCCTTTGTGATGGGAGACCATGTGCCTTCGCAAAGCAGTTGTACCTAGGTGGCAGTTTCTTTTGGCACAGGTTGCAAATGGCATCGCTGTTGTCAGAGGCAGACACACAAAAAAAATGCCACACTGCTGAGCTCTGCGATGACGGCATTCTGGTGGTGGCAACAGCATGCGTTGATGGGCGTCGGCGTGCTGTCTGGCTGACCCCTGGTGACGATGCATGCTGTCTGACTGTGCCACTAGCTCCTTGAGACGACCTCCCCGTGCTTCCAAATCGTCTCCTCCTCCTCTCTGTCTCCCCATCTGAACTTTCCCCCTCTTCTTCTTCTCTTCTAGCAGGCACCCACGTGACATCCACCGACACATCATCATCAACCGCTTCACTTGTATCTGAAACATCAAGAAAGGAAGCAGCAGTGGGTACAACATCATCATCATCATCACACCGTACCTCCATGTCGGTAATGCTGCCTGACTTAGACTGATCACTATTATCTACATCCTCTGTCAATGATGGTTGCGCATCACTCATTACATCAAAATGATGTGTCAATAACTCCTGTGACAGATCAAGTGAAGCGGCTGTGGTGCTAGTGTTGGTGGTGGTGACAGGCGGGGGAGTGGCACTGGTCACTTGAGACCTGCCCAAAGCACAGCTGGACTTAGATGGTGCATCAAGGTTAGGAGGACTAGCAGCGGAAGCTGAAGAAGATTGGGTGTCCTGTGTTAGCCATTCAACTAGGTCCTCCTCAGAAGTTTTTGCGTCCCCCCTGGCACCCGGCGTCTGAACAATGTGCATATTTGTAGGGTCTAAAGGAATCACAGCACCACGACCACGGAACCTGCGGGGTGACCTGCCTCCGCCTGTCATTTTTTTTTAAATGGACACTAACAATACTATTACACCAATTGAGTGGTGGCACTGTGAAAGTGGGCACAGTATACGCTGTGAGACTGACAACAACAAAAAAGACAGATGTTTTAAAAATCACAAATTGTTAATTTTTTAAAATATTACAAGTACTATGGCAACAAATATGATTGTTTGGCACTAGTTGGCAAATGGGCCTGTCTGGCACACACGCTGTGAGAAAGGAAACTGCAATTCAATGGCACTAGGAGACTGAAGAATCACAGTCAAAACAGTTATGATTAACAAAAATTCCAATCCTGTTACAATAAATATGAGTGGTGGCACTAATTGGCTAGTTGGGACTGGCACACAGGCAGGCAGGCAGGAGGAAAATGCAATTCAAGGGCACTAGTAGACTGCAGATTGACAGTCAAAACAGTGATGATTGACAAATTTTGCAATACTGTTAAAAGAAATATGATTGCTGGCACTAATTGGATAGTTGGGCCTGGCACACAGGCTGGCAGGCAGTAGAAAAGTGCAATTCAATGGCACGAGTAAACTGAGGATTAAGATCAACAATCAAAACATTTTAATTAGTAACTATACTGTAGACAACAATTATGATTGGTGTAAATAGTTGGCAAGATGGCCTGGCACAAAAGGCTGGCAGGCAGGAGGTAAATGCAATTCAAGGACACTAGGAGACTGATTACTGACAGTCAAAACAGTGATGATTGACAATTTTTGCAATACTGTTAAAAGAAATATGATTGCTGGCAATAATTGGCTAGGTGGGCCGGGCACACAGCAGGCTGCAAGGCAGGAGGAAAGTGCTATTCACTGGCACCAGCAAACTGAGGATTCACAACTATTAACAAAAATTAAAAATTTTAATTACTAAGAATACTGTCACAACAAATATGATTGGTGTAAATATTTTTCAAGTAGGCCTGGCACACAGGCTTGGAATGCAGTAGAAAAGTGCAATTCTAGGGCACAAGCAAACTGAGGATTAAGATCATCAACAATCAAGAATTTTTTAATTTTAATTAGCCCCAAGGCAGAACATGCTGTGATCTGAGATGTCATCACAGAAAATGCAGCATGTCTGCAGAAAGAATAGGACACATGCAGGATTTGTTTGCACTTTCACTTTGCAGCACTTCTCCACATTAGACTGTTCTCTTCAAACAGGCCTTTGCTCTGGCTGCACTGTGTAAGTTTTCCTTAACACAGTGCACCCAGAGCAAAGTGCAGTTTGAAGAAAACAGTCAAATATGGAGCAGTTCTGCAAAGCAGCAGAGTATTTATTGTTGACTGGCTCTCAGGGATTTTTTTTCAACCCTCCCCTAGCCTTTCCTGATCTGCAAAGTTATGACTTCTAAATGTAAGATGTTCTTGTGAGCAATGTGCCTTTATATTACTACATTTCTACCTTGTGTTGATTAAGAGAAAAGGAAACATTTATTTGAGACATTTCTAAAAGCTTTACTCTAAAGTTAATCAACAAATTGCAATTGAGCTGGTGCTTAAGTGTAACTGCTTAATTTAAATTTTATTTCTAAATGACCTGCGGAAAATTTTTCTCCAAAAAAATCTCATTGCAGAAAGTGAAGAAAAGTTCTGCCTCTGGGTTAATTAGTAACTATACTGTGACCAAAAATTATGATTGGTGTAAATAGTTGGCAAGACGGCCTGGCACAAAAGGATGGCAGGCAGGAGGTAGATGCATTTCAAGGACACTAGGAGACTGATTACTGACAGTCAAAACAGTGATGATTGACAATTTTTGCAATACTGTTAAAAGAAATATGATTGCTGGCAACAAATAAAAGGCTGCAAGGCAGGAGGAAAGTGCTATTCAATGGCACCAGCAAACTGAGGATTCACAACAACTATTAACAAACATTTTAATTTTTAATTATTAAGAATACTGTCACAACAAATATGATTGGTGTAAATATTTTTCAAGTAGGCCTGGCACACAGTCTTGCAAGGAAGTAAAAAAGTGCAATTCTAGGGCACGAGCAAACTGAGGATTAAGATCATCAACAATCAAGAATTTTTTAATTTTAATTAGTAACTATACTGTGACCAAAAATTATGATTGGTGTAAATAGTTGGCAAGACGGCCTGGCACAAAAGGCTGGCAGGCAGGAGGTAAATGCAATTCAAGGACACTAGGAGACTGATTACTGACAGTCAAAACAGTGATGATTGACAATTTTTGCAATACTGTTAAAAGAAATATGATTGCTGGCAATAATTGGCTAGGTGGGCCGGGCACACAGCAGGCTGCAAGGCAGGAGGAAAGCGCTATTCACTGGCACCAGCAAACTGAGGATTCACAACAACAATTAACAAAAATTTTAATTTTTAATTACTAAGAATACTGTGACAACAAATATGATTGGTGTAAATATTTTTCAAGTAGGCCTGGCACACAGGCTTGGAAGGCAGTAGAAAAGTGCAATTCTAGAGCACGAGCAAACTGAGGATTAAGATCAACAATCAAAATTTTTTTAATTTTAATTAGCAACTATACTGTCTGTGACAACAATTATGATTGGTGTAAATAGTTGGCTAGACGGCCTGGCACAAAAGGCTGGCAGTGGCAGGCAGGAGGTAAATGCAATTCAATGGCACTAGGAGACTGAATATTTGCAGTCCAAAAATTTATGTTTTTATTTTTTTATATACTGTTACAAGAATTGTGATTGGTGCCACTAATTGGCTAGTTGGGCCTGGCACACAGGCTGGCAGATATGAGTCGTGGATGGTAGGTAGGGCAGCAATTTAACACAGTATGCTGTGTAAGTGACAAAAACACATGCCTGATAGAAAATTAAGTTAGATTACACTAGCAAAATATTTTAAAATTTTAGATTTTAAAATTAAAATTATGTTAAGAAGTGCAATTCACATATGACTCTATGAGTGGTCGCACTGGCTGGCTGCTACGTAGGGCAGCAATTAACAACAGTATGCTGTGTAAGTCAGATAGACAGTTAGACACAGGCCTGATAGAAAATACAATTAGATTACACTAGCATAATGATTTAAAGACTTTTTTTGGGAAATTTAAAGAAAAAGTTTAAGCACATACATATGAGTCGTGGCTGATAGCCTTGGAAGGGCAGCTATTAAAAACAGTAGGCTATGTAAGTCGGATACACACACGCCTGATAGAAAATACTATTAGATTACACTAGAAAAATGATTGAAATTATTTTTTTGGGGGGGGAATTAAAAAAAGGTTAAACACATATGAGTCGTGGCTCATAGACTAGGGAGGGCAGCAAGTAAACACAGTAGGCTCTGTATGTCAGCAAAACACACAGGCTGGATAGAAAATTATATTAGATTACACTAGCAAACAAATTTAAACTTTTTTTTTTTATATTAAAATTAAGGTGAAGAAGAAGAATAGATATGAGTGCTGGGTGGCTGCCTGGCACAGACCAATTAACCAAAAGACTGAAAAAAAATGAGGTATATTAATGCTGAGTGAGCCTGACAGACACAGGCCTGATAGTAAATGTAATTAGATTACACTAGCAAAATATATATATATTTTTTTTTTAAATTTAAAATAATGTTATAAATGGATATTAACACTGGTGGCTGCTGGCTGGCACAGAGCAATGAACCAGAGTATATGCTGTGTGACACTGGCCTGATAGAAAATGAAAAAAAAATACACTAGAAAAATAATTAAATTTTTTGGTTAGTTAAATTTAAACTAATGTTGTTAGGGAGATATCAGTGGTGGCAGTAATCACAGCATATGCTGTGAGCCTTAAACACACAGCCTGAAAGCCAGGCAAATGCTAATAAAAAACAAACAAAAAAAAACGGCACAAAATATAGCCCTAAAAAGGGCTTTTTGGGGTGCTGTGCTTGCAGCAGAGATGAGTGGAGTCCTTCTGGACTGTAAATACACTAGCCTAGCTATGTTTTTCCTATTAATGTCAGGAGCAAAAACACAACACGTCCTCTCATTAAGAAAGCAAGGTCATTATGAGTCTAAAATGGCGGATTCCGAGTAGCTGGGAGGGTCTGTGAGGGAGTGTCTGATGTTGATTGGCTCTAATGTGTCAGGCGGCTGTGACATAAAGGGTCAAAGTTTCCACAATGATGACACATAGGGGCAGATCAAACATCGCCATGTGTTCGCCCGCAAACGCGAACAAGCTATGTTCGCTGTGAACCGTTCGAGGGCGAACAGTTCGGGACATCACTATTGAACATATCGAAATGGAATATGGCTGAATTCGGGGCCTGTAAGCACACCAATGTTTCTGCATTCTACTCGTCTTTATTAAAGCAATTAATAACCTCACATGCCAGTCAAATTCAAAACACCATTCCAAAACATGACACTCCTAATTATCAGGACAGGGTTTTTAGATCTAGAATGGAATGGAAGGAGTTGCAGAAGCAATTCCAGGAATATTTGGATCAGGAATGTCAATTTGGAATAGTGCAGACCTGGAAGCAATACGCAAACATATTGCTAACTTTGAACAAAATGAAGGACAACATGTATTAAAACCCTCTCTAAAGGGAATAGGCTGGCTGATGAGGAAAAATATACTGTGTACAACATACATGACATAGCTAACCTATTCAGTGAAACACAAGTTAAGATGAATGAAATTATAAATGCTAGCAATGAGAGAGCTAGGAAAAACCATGAGGGGAGGGAACTAATCTGTACAGCCTATGGTATCTTTGTTATTGATAAGATGGCCAACGTCCTCAGGGATATACGTTCAGGTAAGATTCCGGACATCCTAAAAGATAAAGACTTGGCACAATGGTACTGTCCCCACAGGTCCATTAAACATTGTGAAATGCTTCCAACATCCATCATTCATGATATAGGTTTAGTGACACCACACCCCGTAAGAATCACCACTGCCAGAGAAAACAAACTTCCTGTTCTCTTGGTGAAGATTTGTATGTATCTTTCACTATCTCCCTGCCAGTTTTTGATCCAGAGGACTCTATTTTTGATAGACTGGCATTCTCACATTCAATTGGATACCTAGAAGGTACAATATACAAGGAGAGACTGAACATCCCAGAGCTTTTGGTACAAGTAAAAGGGAAATGGAAGGTACCTAACACAGCATGTTGCACTATGAGAGAAAACAGGTATTTATGTCGCTGCAATGCCTTCGAAATCAGTACCCCCATATGTGGCCTGAGGCAAGAAGAAAATCCAACAATTATGACACGAGGAGAACCCACAACAGCAGAGGCCATATTACTGATGGAGGGACAAGAGATTGAAGACAACAGCACCCAAGAAACCCAGAAAAGTACAAAAGCTATGACTGGATCTGAAGAAGAAACTAATTCAAGCTCCTCTCCAACCGAACTTGGATGTCCAATTCAACTAACAAAGTGGAGAGCACCAATGGTGAAAGCAGCATACAATATGGATGGACAATATTGTGTAGTCACAAACCACAAGGAATACACCCATGGAAGCCAGTTATGCCCAATAATATACCCTAATTTTTGCTATACCCCCCGTGAAGACAGTACCATTGGTAGCATAGTAATCAGACCTATTCCTGTCTTTAAGGAGGAAATACTCATTGACAGTGAACCTGATGTTCCGGAACCTGAAACATATATCCCTGTGTTCGACATTCATATCGATCCAATATCGCTAAATCTCCACAATTTATTAGAAAGGAAAGATACCCATATAATACAAATTAGTAACAATATTGATAAGGCAGGTGGAGTATTAGATGAGTTATTACACGATGGAGATTTTAGCCTTGTCTTAACTAACACATGGAAAGAAATAGGAATTAAGGGTTTTCTTTTAGCACAGGGTATTCTTGTAATCATTTTAATAATTATATCCATACGGCTGAACAGATTATTTAAAGAGCACCGGGTAAAGTTGGAAAATTTATTGGAATTAAGACACAAGCAACTACTGTCATAGGTGTGGCCAAGCAACCCAGGTTTATTGTCCACAAGGGGACAACTGTTACAGAGTAAACTGCTTGTGTAATATGGATATGCATATATATATATATATATATATATATATATATATATATATATGTGTGTGTGTGTGTGTGTGTCTATGTATGTATGTATGTATGTGGGTGTAGGTATATGTATGTGTGTGTGTGTGTGTGTGTGTGAATGGATCTGTATGTCTGACAGTCTGATAATAGCCCCTGGCAATGGAAAGAGATTGCCCCTTCACCTTTTACTGCCCTGTCTCAAGAACAAAAGCCATACAAGTCTTTTGTTTACCATGCCCTGTCTATCTCAAAGAGAATCAGGAGATAGCAAACAAAGGAGTTATTTTCTCAGGCTTCCTTTCATTCAAAAGAGTCACCAAATGTTTACATGTAAATAGGAATCTTTGGCTGTTGGGGTGTGGATGTGGTAGATAACAGGTTATCATGATTTATAGCTATCCACCCCTACAATAGCCCCTATTTACATGTAAACAGCTAGGACCAATGGCATTCAGTTTTCCAAATATGGTGAAGCGGGAAACAAATTAACCAATTGCATCAAAGCAATACTAACAGATGGGGCAAGTTTGAATATATAGAACAAGATTTAGTCAGTAGGTTTAGGCAGGAGTCAGAAGGGAAGGAGAGAGGTCACAGAAGAGAGCTAGCTGAAACAAACTGTCCACAAGATAATCCCAAGGTACATAGTAAATGTTTATTGTTATTGTCTTTAGGCCTATGCATTGAATATTGTGCCATTTTATGTTTTATAGCTGATCTAATAAATAATTGTGTATTTTGAAACCAACAGTAATTTTAAGAGTCTTATTACATTGGGTTATTTATCAGTTTCTCATCTATATGTGTATTTATGCAATATTTTAAACTAGAACTTAGTCAATTCTATCTATTAATATAATATAGAAATATTTACTCCTATAGCTACAATTTGTACATTGTAAGCCCCTTTTTAGCTAAATAATAAGCCAGATTTCAAATAATTTATGCCTTGCATGGTCAAGAAAACATAACATATATATATATATGGATTAGTTAGAATTTAATTGTTAATTCCACAATGAGCCATAAAAAGCTGTGTAAATAAACAGATATATTTTATGGACGTATGCTATATTGTCACTCTGAGATAAAATCAGAAAATATTGCATAAATATACATATATATATATATATATATATGCACTTTACAAGTCAGATTAAGGATCTAAAATTCCTCATATTAAATAACCTTTAAGACTAAATATTATATTTGTACTCTAAATTATTACTTTTAAGAGCTAGTATTTTATTTGGGGGGTTCATTGTGTGGGTGGTGGGTTTTTCCTGTTTGCATTTTTTTTTTACAGGTAAAAGAGCTGATTACTTTGGGGCAATGTCCCACAAAAGGCCCTTTTAAGGGCTATTGGTAGTTTAGTTTAGGCTAGGTTTTTTTTATTTTGGGGGGGCTTTTTTATTTTAATAGGGCTATTAGATTAGGTGTAATTAGTTTAAATTTCTGTAATTTCTTTATTATTTTATGTAATTTAGTGTTTGTTTTTTGTACTTTAGCTAATTTAATTTAGGTAATTGTATTTAATTTAGTTAATTTATTTAATTATAGTGTGGTGGTAGTGTAACTTAAGTTAGGTTTTATTTTACAGGTAAATGTGTCTTTATTTTAACTAGGTAGTTATTAAATAGTTAATAACTATTTAATAACTATTCTACCTAGTTAAAATAAATAAAAACTTGCCTGTAAAATAAAAATAAATCCTAAGCTATCTACAATGTAACTATTAGTTATATTGTAGCTAGCTTAGGGTTTATTTTACAGGTAAGTATTTAGTTTTAAAAAGGAATAATTTAGTTAATGATAGTAATATTTATTTAGATTTATTTAAATTATATATAAGTTAGGGGTGTCAGTATATTCATAAGCATTTCAGTAGTGCTCTCCAAATAATATGTCAGTCTATGGCAGGGTTATAATACAATCTATTTAATATTTATCCTTTAAAAATATCAACCCTCAATCAATATGCATCTACTAGAAATCATTAAATTAATATAAATATCTGAATTCTTTTATTTAGTTAATATCTATGAGCATATTGGAATATATTTGTAATACCAGAACATGAAACAATATTATATGCATTTAAAACTATTAAGATATGCTATACTTCTTACAAAACTCATAAACGTTTACCTTTAAAACCAGCCTTAATTACAAATAGCCTTTCATTCAATTAACACAATGGGATTCTAAGTAAAATACGCAACTATTTATCCACACTTTACTCTAACACAATTCCACTTTAAAATATCAAAATTTTCACAGATAATTTACTTAGCATCAATGATATATGTTTAACAATACACAGGCTTATGAAATACTAACTTTAAATACAAACTACTTCTTTAAATCTGCTACATACAGCAATAATGAATGTTTATTTAAATGTTTGCATACAAAAAGTAAGCTAAGAGCTATTTAAGGCTATGCAACACAGTTTAAAATACAAATTGCTCTCTTTAATCTATCAGTTGTAATTTAACTGTAGCGACTATGCATATAACTTATTTTAAAACATCACATGTAATTTCAATACTTTACCCAGATAAACAAATCAATGTTCAATATTCTTCAACTGGAATGATCTCACCTCAGAATACCAAAATTGGGCAGCCAAAAGTTAGCAAGAGTTAGCCAGCAGAAGCAGCCTTTCAGTAGGTTAGCCCCCTCTCTCTCTCAAAGCATGGGGTTAAATCATCTGATATCACCCCGCCCTTTTTTTTGTTTAGTAACCATCATTGGTGAGATTGGAAACGCCCAAACGGAAACCTTGTCTCGGATTGGCCCTTTGAAATTGAACGTGGATTGGTTCATCTGGGAAGTATCTTTTAACAGTCAATCTTTTGGCTGTAATACTGGATTTTGCCATCGGGGGCAGCAGACGAACACAAAACAGATTCACCTTTAACATTTCTAGTATTTAAAATTTTTCTTTAAAATGTGTAATAACTGCCATAATTCCCTTATATTAATAAGTTCACAATATCAATCGCAGATGGGGCAGTATCACATCACCTCTCTGATCATTTTGATATGAAACATCATGTGTCTAACATTATATTATATTAAAATAATCTATCCTGTTAATTATTCTGAAATTAATGGCATTTATACATCTAATATGGTATTCATGCAAATACAGCATGTTTCACATTTCCAACCAGTTCTGTCTGCATGCATTCCTCTATGGTCCATCTGAAAAAATAGAAAAAATATGTTATATATATGCACACACATGTATTAATTTATATGCTGTCTTTTAACAATGGGTTTATTGTAATTTCCATTTAATATAATATGTTCCAGTTCCATATATATATATTTGGTGCCCGGAGGGTTGAATACCAACCTGGACTGGCACTGTTATTTGTGATACCATAAGTCTAGGGAGTATTATCCTGAAGTTAGCAATAATTTGTATTATGATAGCCAGTATAGCCACACGTGGTGGTAGGTTTGATACAAAATCATGTCTACACCAATTCCCAGTTTTTGAAATAGTTAGGTAAATTTGACACAGTAATCTACACGCATCGTAGGGATGTTAAGTGTTGTAACTATCTAGCTCCTATAATGGATATTGTTAGAATGTTAAGTGCATTGAGAATATTGTAACAATTGAACAGCTCTGTATTGTAACCATTTGTATTCACATTTTTTGCTTTTAGTGTACACCGCAGCCGGTTGCCATGCCGACGCTCTGACATGCGCAGTCTTGCGCACAGGACGCCGGGTGACTTCCGGTATCGCGGTGATAGTCGGTGGAGGGTTTAAAAGAATTGAGGTATGTACACTGTTGTAAAGTCTGAGGACGAGGTTAAAATCCTCGAAACGTCACTTTGTTAAAATAAAGCTGTGAATGCTTTAAAGTATAAGTCCTGGTGAGTGCTCTCTTTTTTGGATATTTGTGAAGGCACACTGCGGCATTGGATGCACCCTGGGCAGTTGAACAGCGGAGTGAGTGCAGAGTTCATTTGGGATTTTGTGTACTACGGTTTAACTCTGGCACCCTGAACTATCAGATTTCCCTACCTCTGGCTATTCTTTTGATTTAAACCGGTAGTGGTTTTTTAAATACACCATACATGATGGATTACAATATAGAGCCTCTAACTACAGCACTGGGTGAAATGGAGACTCCAGATGAGAACGTTCAAGGCGCTACTACATTTAACTATACAGAAGATGATGCCAATAGAATCCGTTTTGCTACTGTTCCCAATAGGGATTTAAAGGAACAGCCCTCCCACTTATATGCAAAATTATTGAAACTGAAAAAAAGAAAGATCGATTTAACGTTGCACGGAACCTTCCTATCAGATTATCATAGGAAACTCTTTATTCCTAGAGGATTCAGAGTAAAGAACATTCCTACTATAGGCAGGAACAACCCTGTGTTATGCATTAAGTGGTGCAGCATTTTGAATAAATGCGCTCTAGATTTGATGCTTCTGGTCATTGAAGAAGTGAGAATATTACTGGATAAAGTCGATGTCGAAATACAACAATTTGAATTCACACATATAACAACACTAGAAGCAGATCAAGATAACAAATGGTTAGAAAAATTAACCAAACAAGTACTGGATTTCGAAACAGAATTGCTAACTTTCAAGAATCGTAAGTGGGATGCTGTAGAATCTGACTACAAAGAGAAAAAGGTCTATAGGTGGTTACTTTCGGCAGAAGAAAGACAAAGGACCTTTGAAACCAGACCTAGGAGACCAAGATTCTACAAACCAAGAAATATGACCACAATAGATTCTTCTGGCAATAGCACTGACTCAGATGGGATAACATCTACCGAAGCATCACAGAGATCATTCGATGGGGGGATTACTACAAGATCAAAAAACTTGGCAGGCATCGGACGCACATCAGGAGAGGGGGTGGTAAGGGGAAGACCACCCAGAGCCAAACGCAGAATGTAATGAATGATATAGTAATCAACCTTAGCTCATACCAGTTGTCAGCATTGGAGATCAAGATACTAAACAAAGGCTTGTCATTTATCCCAACAGCTTTCTACAAACCCTTTGACATGTACATAGATATGCAAAAGTTTGAACGGAACTTAAGATTGAAGGAGCATTTTGGCATGGGACTTGGGGATACTACTGCGGAAACTGCTAACATTCACAAATTAAAACCTAAAAGCACCTATGATTGTTCAAGTACAAATCCTAGTATTAAAACATACAGTAGACTACTATTGGATGACACAGATAAAATGTGTACATCGGTCAAACCGGTTTGCAGAAACAACTTAACCAAAGAAGAAAAGAGGACACTGGATAACTTGAGCACAAATAAAGATCTAATTTTTAGGGAGGCCGATAAGGGAGGCGCATTGGTCATAATGGACTATTCTTACTACCAGCAAGAGATACTTTCTCAGCTGACTGATACGGCTACATACAAACAACTGACCTACAACCCTACCATATTGTTCAAGAAACAGATAGATGAAGTTTTGGATCGAGCATTTAGGAATGGATGGTTGACGAAACAAGAAAGGAACTTTATGGAAGTAAAGTTCCCAAGGGTTCCGGCTTTCTATACACTGCCGAAGATCCATAAGCACCCAAATCGCCCACCGGGCAGACCTATCGTGTCCTCCATAGGATCCCTTTTACAACCGTTAGCAGTATTTCTGGATAGTATACTCCAACCATGTGTCCGCAATATGCCTTCGTTTCTGTTGGACTCGATTAGTCTGATTAAAGAGATCAAATCATTTCCAACAATCAAGCAACCTACCATATTGGCAACATTGGATGTGGTTAGTCTTTATACTTCCATACCACACGAACAGGGGATGATGGCAGTTCGCAAACAATTGAACCGATACCCATACGTGGGACCACCAGTAGAGTTAATCCTGGAATTATTGGATCTTTGCCTCAGCAGAAACTACTTCAAGTTCGAGAAATCGTTCTTTTTGCAACTACAAGGGACGGCGATGGGGTCCAATATGGCCCCATCGTACGCCAATTTATTTATGGCAGAATTTGAAGAACGAGACACGGATCTATTTCTACACCAACACATTAAATATTTCAAACGCTACATAGATGATTTGATCATTCTATGGTCAGGTACGGAGGAAGAATTAGATGATTGGCATAGGATATTAAACACCATTAATCCAAAGCTACAATTTAAGATGACCAAAAGTTCTACATCAGTAGATTTCCTCGACCTGCGAATATCTATGGAAGACGGGGTGTTGGGCACAACCTTGTACAAAAAGGAGACAGATAGGAACTCATTGTTGGAGGCTACTAGCTGTCATCCTCCATCACTTAAGAAGGCTTTACCTATCTCTCAATTTAAGCGGGTTATGCGAAATAACAGCAAACAGAGTAATGCCCAACAACAGCTGATAGAAATGAAAGCACGATTCTTACAGAGGGGCTATCAAGAGAAACAGATTAACCAACACTTCCAGAAATTTACCTCCATGGATCAGGATACAGCTTTAAGAACTGTGCCAAAAGGGGATAAAGAGAGAAGGATGATACTTACGACCACTTACACCTCAGACAAGCAGGACCTACAAAAATTGGTAAAAAAGAACTGGAATATCGTGGAAAGTGATAAAAATCTGCCATTTAGGGGTTCTAGATACCCACAAGTAGGCTTCAGAAGATCACGTTCTCTACGGGACATTCTGGTGAAGGTTGACCCTGTACTGTGCTACGAAAAATCCAACTGGCTACAGACTAAAAAACCTGGATGTTATAAGTGTGCGGGATGCACTACATGTAGTGGTTTGTCTAACGCAAAATTCTTTGTTCATCCAACCACCAATCGCAGATACACGATCCGACATAGAGTAACCTGCACGACGACACATATAGTATATTTATTACACTGTCCGTGTGGGTTATTCTATGTCGGGAAGACTATCGACGACTTGCGCACCCGTATGGCCAATCATCGTGCAGCCATTCGACTGGCTATAAAAAACAAGGGGTCAGACCAACCCGTGGCACGACATTTTGCGCTGACTGGCCATACGGTTGCTGACCTGAGATATGTGATCATAGATCACATTCCACCCCCAACTAGAGGGGGTGATAGAGATAGACTCCTGTTGCAGTGCGAGTCCAGGTGGATCTTCAATCTGGGCACTTTGGTGCCCGGAGGGTTGAATACCAACCTGGACTGGCACTGTTATTTGTGATACCATAAGTCTAGGGAGTATTATCCTGAAGTTAGCAATAATTTGTATTATGATAGCCAGTATAGCCACACGTGGTGGTAGGTTTGATACAAAATCATGTCTACACCAATTCCCAGTTTTTGAAATAGTTAGGTAAATTTGACACAGTAATCTACACGCATCGTAGGGATGTTAAGTGTTGTAACTATCTAGCTCCTATAATGGATATTGTTAGAATGTTAAGTGCATTGAGAATATTGTAACAATTGAACAGCTCTGTATTGTAACCATTTGTATTCACATTTTTTGCTTTTAGTGTACACCGCGGCCGGTTGCCATGCCGACGCTCTGACATGCGCAGTTTTGCGCACAGGACGCCGGGTGACTTCCGGTATCGCGGTGATAGTCGGTGGAGGGTTTAAAAGAATTGAGGTATGTACACTGTTGTAAAGTCTGAGGACGAGGTTAAAATCCTCGAAACGTCACTTTGTTAAAATAAAGCTGTGAATGCTTTAAAGTATAAGTCCTGGTGAGTGCTCTCTTTTTTGGATATTTGTGAAGGCACACTGCGGCATTGGATGCACCCTGGGCAGTTGAACAGCGGAGTGAGTGCAGAGTTCATTTGGGATTTTATATATATATATATATATATATATATATATGTTATTTGAATTATTTCAAATACACATGAACTATTGGCATTGTTCCCTTTGTAAAAAAAATTTTTTTTTTACTTATGCTGTCTTTTAACAATGGTTCCCAAGAGTATAATTTAAAACGTGTTTCTGCCAAGTTTTTATTGCCCCACTTACATAGCATGGGGTCAATTTGCATCTGAAATGTACAGGGTTAGAGTTCTCACAAAACATGTCACCTGAACTAGACTTCTAGGCAACGTATGAAATTGTATCACATATTTTCAGGCAGTAACACATATGGTCCCTTGCAATGGCTGTTAAAGTTAAACAAACCAAATGTTTATTGTTCTCACTTGGATGCCCTTTTAACTTTTGCATACTGAATGTGGGAGGATGGGACAGGAGTCTCAAGTAAATTTTCTGAATGAATTAATCATTTGCTACTAACCAACCAAACATATGAAAAAATATATATATATTTATTAATCTTTATATATACCTTGACATAAATCTCCCTTCCAATTTTAAATAGATGTAGGACACGTATTTAAATTGGCTTAAAGTCAATGGTATTTGTAAAGGATGTTGACCGTATGCATCATAGACAGTCTTCTATGTAGAAAGTCTGTCAATTTTGAGCCTTCACGTTCATCAGCTAGGCATCTTTAAACTACAGTATATTTTTAGTGTATTTGGGGATATGTCACTTCATTCTCCCTCTATGACTTGTAGTTGGGACCTAGGATGACATGCCGGCAACTGATTGATATGGACCCATTTATCTATGAAACTTTCATTTTTGGGTATCCTTATTTTATAGGCTGCTGGAGATATTTTGTCAGTAATGACAAAAGGACCTTTCCACGAGGGAAGAAATTTCTTCTCCCTAACCTGATCTCTTCCAAAGTTATAAAGATAAACTTTATCATTTATTTCATATTCCTTTTTGGACGTTTTGAGATCATAATAGGTTTTAGTGGCAGTTGCAGCTTTCTCTAAATTCCTTTGAGCAAATGCAAATGCATATTGCAGGTGCTTTCTTAGGTTCTCCACATATTGATGTGTATTGGCAGCGTTTATCAAGTTTTGGTCTGATGTACGGTACAGCAGATGCTGAGGTAGAACCATTCTTCTACCCGTCATCAGTTCAAAAGGTGACATCTTGGTAGCACTACTTGGAGTTGCTCTTAATGCCATTAGGGCTAGAGGTAGTTTTACATCCCAGTCTTTACCCGTTTCACTCACAAACTTTTTGAGGATTTTAACAATGGACTGGTTGTAATGCTCTACACCACCACTTGAGGCAGCTCTATAAGCAATATGGAGCTTTCTTTTTACCCCTAGTATTTTCCACATTTTTGTCATCACTTCGCTAGTGAAGTGGGTTCCCCGATCTGATTTGATTCTTTGGGGTAAACCGAATCTGGAAAACACATGGTTGATGAGCAATGCTGCGCATGTTTCAGCACTATTGCTAGGTGCACTGATGCACTCTACCCATTTAGTGAACAGGCATGTCACGGTTAACATGTAATTGTTACCTCTTGATGACCTAGCTACTGGACCAATAAAATCAATTTGTATATCTGACCATGGCATTACCATCCCCTTTTCTGCAATGGCGCTCTATGCGTTGGTGCAGTGGGTTGGAACTGTGGACAGATTAGACACCCTTGACAGTAGGTTTGAACGTCTTTCAACATGTGTGGCCAAAAAGAATAATCACGTAATATTTCATATGTGAGTTTGGCACCACGATGACCAGATGTGGGATCATCATGGGCATGTTGAAGCATTAGACCTCTGAACTTGGTGGGTACTACCCATTGCTGGATGCCAGTTTTGGGGGTCCTAATTAACAAACCATCCTGTAACTTGAATTGTGATCTGGATTTCATTAAGATTCTAAGATCTTCTTTGCCAATACAATCATCTTTTGATATGGGGTTGCTTTCAGGGTCTTCTATGTGTTTATAGAAGATGCCTACAATAGGGTCTTCTTTTTGACTAGTGATCAGGTCCTTGCTAGGAGAATCCTGACTCCATTGCACCAAGTTAGGCTCACTCTGTTGTTTTGCCTGGTTTCTGGTAATGGCTTCTACCTGAATGGCACCCATTAAGTGGTCAATATTTAGGAGTTCTCCAGTTATGGCTCCCTGTTTGGCTAATGAATCCGCAAGATCATTGCCTTCCTTATCAGGACCTTGAACCCTGGAATGACCCTTGGTCTTTTTCCAGTGTATGGTTAAATCATTGGATACCACCAGATTATTAATCTCGCAGAACAACTTGCCATGCTTGACTGGTTTGTAATTGCTTTCTGCATGCCATTTCTTTTCCAAGTTGGCAGGTATTCAACGAAACTGTCACGCACATAATTTGAGTCAGTTATGATCACAAATTCATGAATACCATGTTCAATAGACATTTCAATGGTTTTGAGAACAGCAGTGAGTTCTGCAACTTGACTGGATCTTGGCCCAATGTTGAAACCTATAGATATATTTGAGAATCCATTTGCCCAAGTTATACCAATGCCAGCGACTAATCTGCACTCATTATCAATAGTGGCATGGTAAGAACAACCATCAACATATACCCAAGGTAATGTTTGACAATGGTCCTCATTGTACATTTTATATGGGGAAAGCAATTGTTCCTCCAGGAAATCATCTTCTGATAATTCTTCCCCAGGATCTTTAGCAGTACAGTCGTGGAGCTCAGCAAGCCCCTGTGCGACTGGATTCTTTTTATTTCTGCTTGTAGCGAATTTCTAAAGGCCAGCCTTGTAAGGAAAGAGTCCACGCTGTTATACGGCTATTAGACAAATTCCCATCTCTTATTCTCTCACTTTGCAAATATAGCAAGGGCAGGTGGGCCGTTTCTACAATAATTTTCTCGCCCTGTATATAGCTGCGGAAATTTTGTAGAGCCCATACAGTAGATAAGAGAGCTTTTTCGCAATCGCTAAGTTTTATTTCTACTGGGAATAGAGTTTTGCTCGCATAAGCAATGGCTTTGCTTAAATTATCATGCTTTTGGTATAAAACAGCACTCATGCTTATATTCGTGTAACCTGTCTCTAAGAAGAAAGGTTTACCACCTTCAGGGTATGCTAAGTAAGGTGCTTGAGTGAGTTTTCTTTTCAGCTCTTTTATGGCTGTCTCTTGAGACTCACTCCAGTGCCATTTCACATCCTTCTTGAGAAGAAGTAGTAGTGGTTTAGCTAATTCTGCATAATTATCAATGAATTTGCGAGAATAATTTGTAATACCAGGGAAGGATCTCAATTCCTTTTAGTTAGTTGGGTTTTTAGAATTTACTATAGCTTCCACCTTTTTCTTCTGAGGATTTAGTCCTTCAGAAGTAACTTCATGTCCCAAAAAGTTTACATGAGTGCAGCACCATTGAGCTTTTTGTAGGGATAATTTGACACCTGCCCTTTTAAGTTGGCCGAGGACGTGTTAAAGCTCTGTGATGTGTTTTTCAAAGTCTGTGCTTTTGATTAAAACATCATCAACATAAGATAAGGTCCCCCTTTCCAGTACATCAGGCATAGCCTTATGCATGAATACAGCAAATTCATGTCCAGAATTTATGTATCCAAAAGGAAGTCTTTGAAATACTGGACCTTTTGAAAGGAGAATGCCAGCTTATACTGGTCCTCCTCATGTACCTGTATGGTCCAATATCCCTGCGCACAATCAATGGCAGTGAATATTTTAGATCCATGCATCTGTGCAAGGCACTGGTCAATGTATGGTACAGGCCAGCCAGACATGTACACTCGTTTGTTTAGCTGTCTTAAATCAGCACACAAACGCCATTGTCCATTGGGCTTGAGTACACCTAGAATAGGATTATTATATGAGCTGTGCACCTGTCTGATAATACCTCTTTCTTCCAAATTCCTTATGATTTCTGCAAGAGAATCATATGAGGTTAAAGGAAGTCTGTATTTTTGACAAATGCAGGTGGTGCATAGGGATCTGTTTGTATTCTTGCAATGTGCAAGTCTGTAGTACCACAGTCATAAGAATCCTTAGCAAAAATATCCTTGTACTCCATCAGGAGTTCTCGCACCGTTGGCATTGATCATCGCTGGAACAGCCATTAGCTAAGGATATTTGCTCTTCGACTATTTGCTGAAATCCTGGAAACATTTCAGGCTGTCCTATCTCATAGGCTTCTTCCAATCTAGAGGTGAGATCCCCTTGATTATAATTTACATTGCCCCCATGACTCTGGGAATTGGGGTAATCTTGCTGTTTGATCGGCTGATCAAATACTAGAGAGGCTTCTTCAATTTTACAGATGCCTTCCTCTGAGCTGAAGGGATAAATAGACTGAATATTAAATAGACCATCTGGCATAGATGCAAAGGATTGTTCTATTAACTGTTCTTCAGTTAAGTATCCTTCAGGTATTAGCCCAATTACATTATTCTGGAATCCAAAAGTGTAATAACTTGATTCCAGCACATATCCTATGGTGGTTCCCTTAGATAAGGTTATATCCTGTGGGGTCAAGTTATGCACAATAATAGGTATTGGAGTAGTTCCAATATTCACCAAAGGAGTGTGGGCCATAGTAACACGCAGATTTTGTATTCTATGGGAGAGGCAAATTAGTGTTTCAGAAGTTTTTAATTTCTGGCCTCTCTTTACCTGTAATGGTAAAATAACTTTATCAGCCCCTGCAGGAATTACAACATCGTTAGACACCTGCATATTCACAGCATATGGTAATTGCTGGTTTGATTTCAGGGCTGCATTTTCATCCTGAAATAATTCAGGGTCCCCCTTTAACCTGCTCCAGAGGCAAGAGTTAACCAAATCTATTTGTATGGCATATCTATGGAAGATATAATTGCCAATGTATATTTGATTATGGGGAGTATTTTAAACTAAAACAGGTGCTTCACTGACTTATTACCTATAGAAACAGATAATAAGCATTTAGCTGTGACATTATAGCTTTCAAACCTGTCATCCAGGTTGTGGACACAGTGGTTCTGGGGAGAAAGATATTTAATCACTTTAGGTTCAGCTATCTGTGCTAATAAGCTTTCGCTTATATAGCTAGCTTCCTGTTTTAAGTTCAATTTGGCATATTTTGCTGTACCAAGGTCATGCACTTGTATAGGGATAAATAGATCTTCTTTAACTCTCTCAATACCTGTGAGGTATTGAGCGTGGCCTCCCCCCTTAGGGATTTTATGATCCCCCTTGTGGAGAGATATGGTTAATACATCGCCATCTAGGGAAATATTCGCTATCTTTCCAGGCAAAATTTTAAAAGTATTATCAGAACCACTTAAAGGAGTCTGATCATCTATTTGTAAAATAGTGATTTCAGGTACAGAGTTATTCCTGAAATGAATCTCCACAGCATCTGGTTTCTCTTCCACCATGTGACAGTTATTTCGGGGGTGAGATATACCAGATTTCTCATAATTGATAGGCCTCTTAACTTGTGACCAAATTACATTATTTATGCAATCAATTATGGTGCTTAATTGCTTCAGGAGATCACTAACAATAATTAAACGATCAGTAGGCAGATCCACTATAATGACAGGGTGTCTTATGACCCTGTTCCCCAATTTAAATTTTAACCAGGCAGTACCGTAAAATTTTAGGGAGTCACCCCCAACTCCTATTAGAGAACCATCAAATTATTTTATTTTAGGTTTGTGGGGTGTTAGCTCATTTAGCTGTGTGCAGTACCTGTGGGATAAAATAGTTGCCTGAGATCCAGTATAAATTAATCCCATGATAGGGTTGGAGACTGAATCTTGCAGCTCAGTTAATACATAATATCTCCCTGCATTTTCTACCATTTCACACATAAAGTTGGCGTTATTATACATCTGTGGGCTTTGCCACGTGTTACCTGAATTCGCCATGTTTTCCGATGCAGAAGAAACTTCATACCTACCAGTCTCCTTTATGACAAGGTCGGCTGGATTCTTTTGTACTGCATCTGTGGAAATAAGGTTAAGAGAGTGCTGCACAACAAGAGATTTGTTAATTTTTCCCAGATGAGATTGCTTGTCAGCACAGCTAAATCGTCCGTTTCCGGTCTGTGGGGAAAGAACATGATTAGTACCATTTTTTATATTTATTATTACATTTTGCATATCTCTCCCCTCCCTTTCAGGTAATACTGCAGTATTTATGACTGTGCCTGTGGTCCACTGCTGACCACTGGCTGTATCCCTAAAAAAATATTGTTTGGTTGCTGAGCCGTAGAAGGTTGACTCATATTAGCGAATTGTTCGCTCAACCGATTTAACTGGGTAAAAAGCATATCTACCTGATTGTACAAGTTACCTCTACCCCTGGGCCTATCTCTTGGTGCCCCATAATAATGATTCCTGGACCATTGGGTTCCCTCAGAATCAGGGCCGCTATTTCTATTCTGGCGTGGTTGCCAGGGCCGGATTGGGCAGCCGGGATACCGGGAAAAATCCCGGTGGGCCGCCGGCCAGCAGCTCAGCTGGGCTGGTGGCATGGCTGCTTTATATTATTGCTATTGCTCTAATATCTTCTTGCAAACAACATCCGATCCGTGCAAGGTATTATTTTTATTACTAAGTAGTAAGTAACGTCTGTTCAACTTCTTTCTAATAAATTTTTATATTGTTGTGTACTGTTAACCCCTGCTGCCGGCCTACCCAGCTGCCCGCTACCAGCACCATGATGTGACAACATTATGTGGAGTGAGCCTCAGATCGGCTGCGTGCGTTGCGTCAACATCATCAGTCACTGTCAGTCACTCAGTGTACTGTGTATCAGCGGGCGGGCGGCTACGGCACGTGGGGTGCAGACGACGTTGACTGTGGGAGCAGTCTGAGTCTGAAGAGACAGAGAGCTGAGTGAGTCGAGACGCGAGACCTCACCTCATCTGACTCGAGAGAGACTGTAGAGTCTAGAGAGTGAGTGACTGTGAGACGAATTTCAGGACGGTGGGCGACCGGCCGGCCGGCAGCAACTTACTAGAGTCTCAGAGACTGAGTAGTAGTACTAGTAAGTAAGTTTAAGTTACTATTGGTAATTTTATTTTTTTATTTGGCAATGGGCACTGGCAGTGGGCACTGGGCAGGCAGCCAGCAGGCACCCCGCACGCAGGCATCACAGCAGGCCAGCAATGGCAGCAAAAAAGCAGAGCAGCAGTGCAGCACTGGTCTGACTGACTGTCCTGAGTGAGCACTGCAGTCTGCAGAGAGGCAAAGCAAACATCGTGGTCAGTCAGTACTAATGATCGATCTCTTTCAGACAGTTTGTGAGAGTGCTCACTGCTCCTCAAAGCAAGGTAAAAAAGAGTAATTTTTTACCTTGCTTTGAGGAGCAGTGAGCACTCTCACAAACTGTCTGAAAGAGATTGATCATTAGTACTGACTGACCATGATGTTTGCTTTGCCTCTCTGCAGACTGCAGTGCTCACTCAGGACAGTCAGACCAGTGCTGCACTGCTGCTCTGCTTTTTTGCTGGCCTGCTGTGATGCCTGCGTGCGGCGACAGTATTTATCAACTTTATGCCTAAGCTAGTGCTGTAGTGGAATCTTTACTGTCTAATGTGTGGTTGTAATAACTCACTATACAGGGAGTGCAGAATTATTAAGCAAATGAGTATTTTGACCACATCATCCTCTTTATGCATGTTGTCTTACTCCAAGCTGTATAGGCTTGAAAGCCTACTACCAATGAAGCATATTAGGTGATGTGCATCTCTGTAATGAGAAGGGGTGTGGTCTAATGACATCAACACCCTATATCAGGTGTGCATAATTATTAGGCAACTTCCTTTCCTTTGGCAAAATGGGTCAAAAGAAGGACTTGACAGGCTCAGAAAAGTCAAAAATAGTGAGATATCTTGCAGAGGGATGCAGCACTCTTAAAATTGCAAAGCTTCTGAAGCGTGATCATCGAACAATCAAGCGTTTCATTCAAAATAGTCAACAGGGTCGCAAGAAGCGTGTGGAAAAACCAAGGCGCAAAATAACTGCCCATGAACTGAGAAAAGTCAAGCGTGCAGCTGCCAAGATGCCACTTGCCACCAGTTTGGCCATATTTCAGAGCTGCAACATCACTGGAGTGCCCAAAAGCACAAGGTGTGCAATACTCAGAGACATGGCCAAGGTAAGAAAGGCTGAAAGACGACCACCACTGAACAAGACACACAAGCTGAAACGTCAAGACTGGGCCAAGAAATATCTCAAGACTGATTTTTCTAAGGTTTTATGGACTGATGAAATGAGAGTGAGTCTTGATGGGCCAGATGGATGGGCCCGTAACTGGATTGGTAAAGGGCAGAGAGCTCCAGTCCGACTCAGACACCAGCAAGGTGGAGGTGGAGTACTGGTTTGGGCTGGTATCATCAAAGATGAGCTTGTGGGGCCTTTTCGGGTTGAGGATGGAGTCAAGCTCAACTCCCAGTCCTACTGCCAGTTTCTGGAAGACACCTTCTTCAAGCAGTGGTACAGGAAGAAGTCTGCATCCTTCAAGAAAAACATGATTATCATGCAGGACAATGCTCCATCACACGCGTCCAAGTACTCCACAGCGTGGCTGGCAAGAAAGGATATAAAAGAAGAAAATCTAATGACATGGCCTCCTTGTTCACCTGATCTGAACCCCATTGAGAACCTGTGGTCCATCATCAAATGTGAGATTTACAAGGAGGGAAAACAGTACACCTCTCTGAACAGTGTCTGGGAGGCTGTGGTTGCTGCTGCACGCAATGTTGATGGTGAACAGATCAAAACACTGACAGAATCCATGGATGGCAGGCTTTTGAGTGTCCTTGCAAAGAAAGGTGGCTATATTGGTCACTGATTTGTTTTTGTTTTGTTTTTGAATGTCAGAAATGTATATTTGTGAATGTTGAGATGCTATATTGGTTTCACTGGTAAAAATATATAATTGAAATGGGTATATATTTGTTTTTTGTTAAGTTGCCTAATAATTATGCACAGTAATAGTCACCTGCACACACAGATATCCCCCTAAAATAGCTATAACTAAAAACAAACTAAAAACTACTTCCAAAACTATTCAGCTTTGATA
Source organism: Bombina bombina (assembly GCF_027579735.1). Taxonomy (NCBI): domain Eukaryota; kingdom Metazoa; phylum Chordata; class Amphibia; order Anura; family Bombinatoridae; genus Bombina; species Bombina bombina. The sequence goes on from NC_069504.1 coordinate 437,286,530, forward strand.
TTAATGAGTTTTTTGGGTTCATTAAGAACATGGTTGTTGTTCAATAATAAAATTAATCCTCAAAAATACAACTTGCCTAATAATTCTGCACTCCCTGTATATATATATATATATATATATATATATATATATATATATATATATATATATATTATATATATATATGTGATATATATATATATATATGATATATATATATATATATATGATATATATGATATATATATATATATATATATATATATATATATGATATATATATATATATATATATATATATATATATGATATATATATATGATATATATATATATATATATATATATATCATATATATATATATATATATATATATATATATATCATATATATATATATATATATATATATATATATATCATATATATATAATATATACAGGGAGTGCAGAATTATTAGGCAAGTTGTATTTTTGAGGATTAATTTTATTATTGAACAACAACCATGTTCTCAATGAACCCAAAAAACTCATTAATATCAAAGCTGAATATTTTTGGAAGTAGTTTTTAGTTTTAGCTATTTTAGGGGGATATCTGTGTGTGCAGGTGACTATTACTGTGTATAATTATTAGGCAACTTAACAAAAAACAAATATATACCCATTTCAATTATTTATTTTTACCAGTGAAGCCAATATAACATCTCAACATTCACAAATATACATTTCTGACATTCAAAAACAAAACAAAAACAAATCAGTGACAAATATAGCCACCTTTCTTTGCAAGGACACATCCATGGATTCTGTCAATGTTTTGATCTGTTCACCATCAACTTTGCATGCAGCAGCAACCATAGCCTCCCAGACACTGTTCAGAGAGGTGTACTGTTTTCCCTCCTTGTAAATCTCACATTTGATGATGGACCACAGGTTCTCAATGGGGTTCAGATCAGGTGAACAAGGAGGCCATGTCATTAGATTTTCTTCTTTTATACCCTTTCTTGCTAGCCACGCTGTGGAGTACTTGGACGCGTGTGATGGAGCATTGTCCTGCATGAAAATCATGTTTTTCTTGAAGGATGCAGACTTCTTCCTGTACCACTGCTTGAAGAAGGTGTCTTCCAGAAACTGTCAGTAGGACTGGGAGTTGAGCTTGACTCCATCCTCAACCCGAAAAGGCCCCACAAGCTCATCTTTGATGATACCAGCCCAAACCAGTACTCCACCTCCACCTTGCTGGCGTCTGAGTCGGAATGGAGCTCTCTGCCCTTTACCAATCCAGCCACGGGCCCATCCATCGGGCCCATCAAGACTCACTCTCATTTCATCAGTCCATAAAACCTTAGAAAAATCAGTCTTGAGATATTTCTTGGCCCAGTCTTGACGTTTCAGCTTGTGTGTCTTGTTCAGTGTTGGTCGTCTTTCAGCCTTTCTTACCTTGGCCATGTCTCTGAGTATTGCACACCTTGTGCTTTTGGGCACTCCAGTGATGTTGCAGCTCTGAAATATGGCCAAACTGGTGGCAAGTGGCATCTTGGCAGCTGCACGCTTGACTTTTCTCAGTTCATGGGCAGTTATTTTGCGCCTTGGTTTTTCCACACGCTTCTTGCGACCCTGTTGACTATTTTGAATGAAACGCTTGATTGTTCGATGATCACGCTTCAGAAGCTTTGCAATTTTAAGAGTGCTGCATCCCTCTGCAAGATATCTCACTATTTTTGACTTTTCTGAGCCTGTCAAGTCCTTCTTTTGATCCATTTTGCCAAAGGAAAGGAAGTTGCCTAATAATTATGCACACCTGATATAGGGTGTTGATGTCATTAGTCCACACCCCTTCTCATTACAGAGATGCACATCACCTAATATGCTTAATTGGTAGTAGGCTTTCGAGCCTATACAGCTTGGAGTAAGACAACATGCATAAAGAGGATGATGTGGTCAAAATACTAATTTGCCTAATAATTCTGCACTCCCTGTATATATATATGGGTTATTTGAATTATTTCAAACACACATGAACTATTGGCATTGTTCCCTTTGTAAAAAAAATAATAATTTTACTTATGCTGTCTTTTAACAATGGTTCCCAAGAGTATAATTTAAAACATGTGTTTCTGCCAAGTTTTTATTGCCCCACTTACATAGCATGGGGTCAATTTGCATCTGAAATGTATAGGGTTAGAGTTCTCACAAAACATGTCGCCTGAACTAGACTTCTAGGCAACATATGAGATTTTATCACATATTTTCAGGCAGTAACACATATGGTCCCTTGCAATGGCTGTTAAAGTTAAACAAACCAAATGTTTATTGTTGTCACTTGGATGCCCTTTTAACTTTTGCATACTTAATGTGGGAGGATGGGACAGGAGTCTCAAGTAAATTTTCTGAATGAATTAATCATTTGCTACTAACCAGCCAAACATATGAAAAAAAAATATATATATATTTATTAATCTTTATATATACCTTGACAGGGGGTGTTAGGTTTAGGGTTAGACTTAGGTTTAGGGGTTAATAACTTTAATATAGTGGCGGCGATGTTGGGGGTGGCAGATTAGGGGTTAATAAATTTAGGTAGGTGGTGGCGATGTTAGGGCCAGCAGATTAGGGGTTAATAATATTTAACTAATGTTTGTGAGGCGGGAGTGCGGCCGTTTAGGGGTTAATATGTTTATTATAGTGGCAGCGACATTGGGGGTGGCAGATTAAGGGTTAATAAGTGTAGGTAGGTGGCGGCGACATTGGGGGTGGCAGATTAGGGGTTAATAAACATAATGTAGGTGTCGGCAATGTTGGGGTCAGCAGATTAGAGGTTCATACATATAATGTAGGTGGCTGCGATGTCCGGAGAGGCAGATTAGGGGTTAATAATATAATGTAGGTGTCTGTGATGTCGGGGGCAGCAGATTAGGGGTTAATATGTGTAAGATTAGGGGTGTTTAGACTCGGGGTTCAAGTTAGGGTGTTAGGTGTAGACATAAAATGTATTTCCCCATAGGAATCAATGGGGCTGCATTAAGGAGTTTTACGCTGCTTTTTTGCAGGTGTTAGACTTTTTTTCAGCCGGCTCTCCCCGTTGATTCCTATGGGGAAATCGTGCACGAGCACGTTACACCAGCTCACCGCTGACTTAAGCAACGTTTGTATTGGAGTGCGGTAATGAGTAAAATTTTGCTCAATGCTCACTTCTTGCCTTTTAACAACGGGTTTCTGAAAACTCGTTATACCAGCACTGTATGTAAGTGAGCGGTGAGGGAAAACTGCTTGTTAGCACCGCATAGCCTCTAATGCAAAACTCGTAATCTAGCCGTTTATTTGTGATGCAATATTTGATGTTAGAAAGATCAATGTCAAATCCATGTCTTTAGCCATTCTAATTAGAAAAGCTTTATGGCTTAATCTTGGAATGCTGACATGGTGTATAAAACTAAATTTCAAGGTAAAAATATTTTTGGTTCACAATTGGATTCTATTATCTCCACTGTTACTTGGGGGTAAGGGAGTTTTTCTGCCCCAAGACAAGAAATCTCAGGGTAACGCTCCCAACCGTTTTTGTTCCGGGGTAATTGTCCCAGTTCCACAGCAGGAACAAGGATTGGGGGTTTTATTCAAATTTATTCATTATACCTATCAAGGAAAATTCTTTCAGACCGATTTTGGATCTGAAAACTTTAAATCATTTTGTGAGAGTCCCAACTTTCAAGATGGTGACTATAAGGACTATTCTGCCTTTTGTTCAGCAAGGTCACGTTATGTCCACAATAGACTTACAGGACGCTTACCTTTACAATCCGATTCATTCAGATCACTATAGTTTTCTGAGATTCTCTTTTCTAAACAAGCATTACCAATTTGTCGCTCTTCCGTTTGGCCTTGCAACAGCACCAAGAATATTCTTAATAGTTTTAGGTGCCTTTCTATCTGTAATAAGAGAGCATGGTATTGCAGTATTTGCCTATTTGGATGTTATCTTGGTACTAGCTCAATAGATCTCCAGATAGATTCAGTGTCCATCACTCTATCCCTAACAGAAAAGAGACGTTTGAGATCGGTTTCAGCTTGTCTAAACCTTCAGTCTCTTATCATTCCCTTCAGTGGCTATATGCATGGAAGTTTTAGGTCTCATGATTGCAGCATCGGACACAATCCTTTTTGCTTGTTTTCATATGAGACCTCTTCAGTTTTTCATATGGCACCAATGGTGCAGGGATTATACTCGGATATCACAACTGGTGTACTTAAATCTCAACTCTCCACTCTCTCTGACTTGGTGGTTAAACCATCACCTTATTGTTTAAGATGCCTCCTTTGTTTGTCCTACCGGGACTGTGATCACAACAGATGCATGTGTCTCAGGTTGGGGAGCTGTTTGGGGGTCTCTGACAGCACAAGGAGTTTGGAATCCTCAGGAGGCGAGGTTACCAATCTATATCTTAGAACTCTCTGCTATTTTCAGAGCGCTTCAGGCTTAACCTCTATTAAAGAGAGAATTGTATATTCGGTTTCAAACAGACAATGTCACAACAGTGGCATATGTCAATCATCAAGGGGGGAATCGCAGTCCCCTAGCAATAAAAGAAGTATCTCTAATATTTTCTTGGGCGGAATCCAATCACTACGATTCATATACCAGGTGTAGACAATTTGGAAGCAGATTATCTCAGCCATCAGATTCTACATCCGGGGAGTGGTCTCTCCATCCAGAGGTGTTCTATCAGATTGTGCAGATGTGGGGTCCTCCAGACATAGGTCTGATGGCCTCTCGTCTAAACAAGAAACTTCCCAGATACCTCTCCAGTTCCAGGGATCCTCAGGCGGAATTGATGAATGCTCTAGCAGTTCCATGGTTTTACCAACCTGCTTATATTGTTTCACTTCTGGGAGTGATCTCAAAGATCATATTGGAACAATCTTATGTGTTTCTGATAGCACCAACATGGCCTCACAGGTTATGGTATGTGGACCTTGTCCAAATGTCCAGTTGCCAGCCTTGGTCACTTCCTATAAGACCAGACCTTCTGTCTCAAGGCCCAGTTTTCCATCAGGATCTCAAATTTCTAAATTTGAAGGCATGGAAATTGAAAGCTTAGTTCTTAGTTATAGACATTTCTCTTACTCAGTAATTAATACTATGATACAGGCTTGTAAGTCTGTTTCAAGGAAGATTTATCATAGGGTTTGGAAAACCTATATTTCATGGTGTTCCACTCATCATTATTCTTGGCATTTATTTAGAATTCCTAGGATTTAACAGTTTCTTCAGGGTGGTTTGTATAAAGGTTTGTCTGCAAATACTTTGAAAGGACAAATCTCTGCTCTTTCTGTCTTATTTCATAGAAAGATTGCTAAGTTTCCTGATATTCACTGTTTTGTTCAGACTTTGATTTGTATCAAGCCTGTTATTTAATTAATTTCTTTTCCTTGGAGTCTCAATTTGGTTTTAACGATTTTGCAGGTTCCTCATTTTGAGCCTATTCATTCTTTGGATATTAAACTATTTTCTTGGAAAGTTTTATTTCTTTTGGCTATCTCTTCTGCTAGAAGAGTTTCTGAATTTTCTGCTCTCTGTTGCGAGTCTCCTTATCTGATTTTCCATCAAGATAAAGCTGTTTTGCGGACTTCGTTTAAATTTTTGCTTAAGGTTGTGAATTCTAACAACATCAATAGGGAAATGATTGTTCCTTCCTTGTGTCCTAATCCTAAGAATTCTCTTGAAAGGTCTTTACATTCTTTGGCTGTGGTAAGAGCTTTGAAATATTATGTTGAAGCTACTAAAGATTTCAGAAAGACTTCTCATCTATTTGTTATTTTTTCTGGTTCCAGAAAAGGCCAGAAAGTCTCTGCCATTTCCTTGGCATCTTGTTTGAAGCTTTTGAATCACAAAGCCTATTTGGAGGTGGGGCAGTCTCCGCCTCAGCGTATTACAGTTCATTCTACTAGATCAGTCGCCACATCTTGGGCTTTCAAGAATGAAGCTTCAGTTGATCAAATTTGCAAAGCAGCAACCTGGTCTTCTGTGCATACATTTAATACATTTTACCATTTTGATGTGTTTGCTTCTTTGGAAGCAGCCTTTGGTAGAAAGGTTCTTCAGACAGCTGTCTCAGTTTCATTCTAGTGCCTATGATTTGAGTTTTTTTTTTAAATTTTAAGAAAACAATTATTTTTTGGATTTAATTTCTCAGCGAAAATAGATGTTTTTATTTTATCCCTCCCTCTCTAGTGACTTGTGGACTTCCACATCTTGGGTATTATATCCTTTACATCACTAGCTCATGGACTCTTGCCACTAACATGAAAGAAAACATAATTTATGTAAGAATGTATCTGATAAATTCATTTCTTTCATATTGGCAAGAGTCAATGAGACCCACCCAATTTTTGGGGGTTATGATTTTATATATATATATATATATATATATATATATATATATATATATATATATATATATATATATATATATATATATAGCACTTTATTTATCCTGTTCCTCTTTTTTATGCTTTTTACTCCTTTTACACCTCACTAACTTGGCTATACGTTATACGTTAAACTGAAGTATGAGTGAAGTGGGAGGTGTATTTATAGGCATTTGAGGTTTGGGAAACTTTACCCTCTTCTGGTAGGAATGTATATCCCATACGTCACTAGCTCATGGACTCTTGCCACTATGAAAAAAATTAATTTATCAGGTAAATTCTTACATGAATTATGTTATTTTCATGTTGTGTTAGCGCACATGAGAATATGCGATTTATTTGCTCACGAGTAGGGTGTTTCTTTACAATTTTTGCTCCATTGACTTCTATGGGGGAATAGGTTTTGCACCCGTAATATTGTAAGTTCGACTTTTTGCGCGTGTCGGGTTAGCACAAGAGCGATAACTTTTTACTTTCAACTCTTAATACCAGCGCAACCCAACGCACGTAAAAAGTTTACTTCTAGCACTATAGCTAAAGCGCTAAATATTGCTCTGCTCGTGATCTGGTCCAAAGTGTCTTTAAATCCAAAGAGTAGATATATTCACACAAAGGAGGTGATCCCATTTTCAAGAGAGAGCTGAAGTAGTAGCAGACATCCAGTTGTTATGAAGATTTCTCCACAGATGTTCAAATGCAGAAAGGAAAACAGCACTACACACTTCACTCGGAGAAGGCTTACCAAGCCTGTAGTCACATACTAAGAATACAAAGCCCCAGTAAAACAAAAGTGGAGGATCCACAGAAATAGAGCAACATTTGGGTTCACAATTAACACTTATTCATGCTAATGCACAGCTTATATTATCATACTATTTAAATGATTTTTTAAAGGCGCCAGAAATCATAGTGCTCATGTACCACATAGTGGTCAAAATTATATTACATCTTTACATATTTAATATTATATACAAAGTATCAAAACCCAGAAGTGGATACAAAAATGCATAGCAAATTGTTTCAACAATAACCTTTAGGACAATATTAAAAATACAATAATATATTGATTACATATTGGAAGGCTAATAGTTGACAAAAATGAATTAAGCACATATATTATTATTATTTTACCAGAATACTGTTCAGTCATAGTCACGATTAACACCCATAGGGAACATAGTGTCTAAATGGTATATCCAAAACATCCCTCTCTGATTTAAAATCATATCTCTATAACCCCCTTGTCTGGGTGTTTTTATGTTTTCTATGATTTCGAAACGCAATTGACTTATGCTATGGCCTTTCTCTAAAAAGTGTGCAGAAACCGGAGCATCTTTATTTCTCTTGTAAGGTGTATCCAGTCCACGGATCATCCATTACTTGTGGGATATTCTCATTCCCAACAGGAAGTTGCAAGAGGACACCCACAGCAGAGCTGTCTATATAGCTCCTCCCCTCACTGCCATATCCAGTCATTCTCTTGCAACTCTCAACAAGCATGGAGGTAGTAAGAGATAAATGGTGAAATGTACCTGTTATTTTGCTTCAATCAAGAGTTTATTATTTTTAAATAGTACCGGAGTTGTGCTATTTTGTTCCAGGCAGAAAAAAAGAAGAATCTGCCTGTGATTTCTATGATCTTAGCAGGTTGTAACTAAGATCCATTGCTGTTCTCACACATGTCTGAAGAGAGAGATAACTTCAGCGGGGGAATGACGTGCAGGTTATCCTGCTATGAGGTATGTGCAGTTAATATTTTTCTAGAAGATGTGAAGGCTAGAAAATGCTGCTGATACCAAATTTATGTAAGGTAAGCCTGAATACAGTGATTTAATAGCGACTGGTATCATGCTTAATTTCTGAGGTAATACTCTTTTATATTTACAATATAAAACGTTTGCTGGCATGTTTAAACGTTTTTATATATACTTTGGTGATAAAACTTTATTGGGGCCTAGTTTTTTTCCACATGGCTGGCTTAAATTTGCCTAGAAACAGTTTCCTGAGGCTTTCCACTGTGTTACTATGAGTGGGAGTTTGGTGTGACTGTTAAAAAACGTCTATATCATTTTTTGATCCGGTTTTTGAACTAAGGGGTTAATCATCCATTTGCAAGTGGGTGCAATGCTCTGTTAGCTTATTATACACACTGTAAAAATTTTGTTTGATTTACTGCCTTTTTTCACTGTTTTTCAAATTCTGGCAAAATTTGTTTCTCTTAAAGGCACAGTACCGTTTATTATAATTGCTTGTTAACCTGATTTAAAGTGTTTTCCAAGCTTGCTAGTCTCATTGCTAGTCTGTATAAACATGTCTGACATAGAGGAAACTCCTTGTTCATTATGTTTAAAAGCCATTGTGGAACCCCCTCTTAGAATGTGTACCAAATGTACTGATTTCACTTTAAGCAATAAAGATCATATTCTGTCTTTAAAAAATTTATCACCAGAGGAATCTGACGAGGGGGAAATTATGCCGACTAACTCTCCCCACGTGTCAGATCCTTTGACTCCCGCTCAAGGGACTCACGCTCAAATGGCGCCAAGTACATCCAGGGCGCCCATAGCATTTACTTTACAAGACATGGCGGCAGTCATGGATAATACACTGTCAGCGGTATTAGCCAGACTACCTGTATTTAGAGGAAAGCGAGATAGCTCTGGAGTTAGACAAAATACAGAGCATACTGACGCTTTAAGAACTATGTCTGATACTGCCTCACAATATGCAGAAGCTGAAGAAGGAGAGCTTCTTTCTGTGGGTGATATTTCTGACTCAGGGAAGATGATGCAACCTGATTCTGATATTTCTACATTTAAATTTAAGCTTGAACACCTCCGCGTGTTACTCAGGGAGGTTTTAGCTGCTCTGAATGACTGTGATACAATTGCAGTGCCAGAGAAATTGTGTAGACTGAATAAATACTATGCAGTGCCGGTGTGTACTGATGTTTTTCCAATACCTAAAAGGTTTACAGAAATTATTACTAAGGAATGGGATAGACCAGGTGTGCCGTTCTCTCCCCCCTCCTGTTTTTAGAAAAATGTTTCCAATAGATGCCACCACACAGGACTTATGGCAGACAGTTCCTAAGGTGGAGGGAGCAGTTTCTACTCTAGTAAAGCGTACTACTATCCCTGTCAAGGACAGTTGTGCTTTCTTAGATCCAATGGATAAAAAGTTAGAGGGTTATCTTAAGAAAATGTTTATTCAACAAGGTTTTATCCTACAGCCCCTTGCATGCATTGCGCCTGTCACTGCTGCTGCGGCGTTCTGGTTTGAGTCTCTGGAAGAGGCTTTACAGGTAGCGACTCCATTGGATGAAATACTTGACAAGCTTAGAGCACTTAAGCTAGCCAATTCTTTTGTTTCTGATGCCATTGTTCATTTGACTAAACTAACGGCTAAGAATTCTGGTTTTGCTATCCAGGCGCGCAGAGCGCTATGGCTTAAATCATGGTCAGCTGATGTTACTTCAAAATCGAAGCTGCTTAACATTCCCTTCAAGGGGCAGACCCTATTCGGGCCTGGTTTGAAGGAGATTATTGCTGATATCACTGGAGGAAAAGGTCATGCCCTTCCTCAGGATAGGTCCAAACCAAGGGCCAAACAGTCTAATTTTCGTGCCTTTCAAAACTTCAAGGCAAGTGCGGCATCAACTTCCTCTAATGCAAAACAAGAGGGAACTTTTGCTCAGTCCAAGACGGTCTGGAGACCTAACCAGACCTGGAACAAGGGTAAGCAGGCCAAAAAGCCTGCTGCTGCCTCTAAGACAGCATGAAGGAACTAAGAGCGATATTCAATGCTCTTCAGGCTTGGCCTCATCTAGCGACAATGAGGTTCATCAGATTTCAGTCGGACAACATCACGACTGTGGCTTACATCAACCATCAAGGGGGAACAAGGAGTTCCCTAGCGATGTTAGAAGTCTCAAAGATAATTCGCTGGGCAGAGATTCACTCTTGCCACCTATCAGCTATCCATATCCCAGGTGTAGAGAACTGGGAGACGGATTTTCTAAGTCGACAGACTTTTCATCTGGGGGAGTGGGAACTCCATCCGGAGGTGTTTGCACAATTGGTTCTTTGGTGGGGTGAACCAGAACTGGATCTCATGGTGTCTCGCCAGAACGCCAAGCTTACTTGTTACGGATCCAGGTCCAGGGACCCCAAGGCAACGCTGATAGATGCTCTAGCAGCGCCTTGGTCCTTCAACCTGGCTTATGTGTTTCCACCATTTCCTCTGAATCTCTGCCCTAGCGATGTTAGAAGTCTCAAAGATAATTCGCTGGGCAGAGATTCACTCTTGCCACCTATCAGCTATCCATATCCCAGGTGTAGAGAACTGGGAGACGGATTTTCTAAGTTGACAGACTTTTCATCCGGGGGAGTGGGAACTCCATCCGGAGGTGTTTGCACAATTGGTTCTTCGTTGGGGCGAACCAGAACTGGATCTCATGGCGTCTCGCCAGAACGCCAAGCTTCCTTGTTACGGATCCAGGTCCAGGGACCCCAAGGCAACGCTGATAGATGCTCTAGCAGCGCCTTGGTCCTTCAACCTGGCTTATGTGTTTCCACCGTTTCCTCTGCTTCCTCGTCTGATTGCCAAAATCAAGCAGGAGAGAGCATCGGTGAACTTGATAGCGCCTGCGTGGCCACGCAGGACTTGGTATGCAGATCTGGTAGACATGTTATCCTTTCCACCATGGACTCTGCCGCTGAGACAGGACCTTCTACTTCAAGGTCCTTTCAACCATCCAAATCTAATTTCTCTGAGGCTGACTGCCTGGAGATTGAACGCTTGATTTTATCAAAGCGTGGTTTCTCCGAGTCAGTCATTGATACCTTAATTCAGGCACGGAAGCCTGTCACCAGGAAAATCTATCATAAAATATGGCGTAAATATCTTTATTGGTGTGAATCTAAGGGCTACTCATGGAGTAAGGTCAGGATTCCCAGGATATTATCTTTTCTCCAAGAAGGATTGGAGAAAGGATTGTAAGCTAGTTCCTTAAAGGGACAGATTTCTGCGCTATCTATTCTTTTGCACAAGCGTCTGGCGGATGTCCCAGACATTCAGGCATTTTGTCAGGCTTTAGTTAGAATCAAGCCTGTGTTTAAACCTGTTGCTCCACCTTGGAGCTTAAATTTGGTTCTTAAAGTTCTTCAGGGGGTTCCGTTTGAACCTCTTCATTCCATAGATATCAAACTTTTATCTTGGAAAGTTCTTTTTTTGGTAGCTATTTCCTCGGCTCGTAGAGTTTCCGAGTTATCTGCCTTACAATGTGATTCTTCTTATCTGATCTTCCATGCAGATAAGGTAGTTCTGCGTACCAAACCTGGGTTTTTACCTAAGGTGGTATCTAATAAGAATATCAATCAAGAGATTGTTGTTCCGTCTTTGTGTCCTAATCCTTCTTCAAAGAAGGAGCGTCTATTTCACAATCTGGACATGGTTCGTGCTTTAAAGTTTTACTTACAAGCTACTAAAGATTTTCGTCAAACATCTGCTTTGTTTGTTGTCTACTCTCGACAGAGGAGAGGACAAAAGGTTTCGGCAACCTCTCTTTCTTTTTGGCTAAGAAGCATAATCCAGCCAGCAGCCTCCAGAAAGGATTACAGCTCATTCTACTAGAGCTGTGGCTTACACATGGGCCTTTAAAAATGAGGCTTCTGTTGAACAGATTTGCAAGGCGGCGACTTGGTCTTTGCTTCATACTTTTTCAAAATTCTACAAATTTGATACTTTTGCTTCTTCGGAGGCTATTTTTGGGAGAAAGGTTTTACAGGCAGTGGTACCTTCCGTTTAAGTACCTGCCTTGTCCCTCCCTTCATCCGTGTACTTTAGCTTTGGTATTGGTATCCCACAAGTAATAGATGATCCGTGGACTGGATACACCTTACAAGAGAAAACATAATTTATGCTTACCTGATAAATTTATTTCTCTTGTGGTGTATCCAGTCCACGGCCCGCCCTGTCATTTTAAGGCAGGTATTTTTTAATTTTAAACTACAGTCACCACTGCACCCTGTGGTTTCTCCTTTCTCTGCTTGTTTTCGGTCGAATGACTGGATATGGCAGTGAGGGGAGGAGCTATATAGACAGCTCTGCTGTGGGTGTCCTCTTGCAACTTCCTGTTGGGAATGAGAATATCCCACAAGTAATGGATGATCCGTGGACTGGATACACCACATGAGAAATAAATTTATCAGGTAAGCATAAATTATGTTTTTTACTTCTGATGTTGGATTTAGGATTTATGTTCAGTAATTCTCTCACGTATCTCTCTGGTCGTCACCTATTAGCCTCCCAATATCTATCAATACATTATTGTATTTTTAATATTGTTCTAAAGGTTATTGTTGAAACAATTTGCTAGGCATTTATGTATCCACGTCTGGGTTTTGAATACTTTGTAAAGAATATTAAATATGTAAAGATGTGATATAATTTTGACCACTAGGTGGTACATGAGCACTATGTTTTTTGGAACCTTTCACAAATCATTTAAATAGTATGATAATAGGAGCTGTGTGTAAGCATGAATAAGGGTTAATTGTGAACACGAAATGTTGCTGTATTTCTGTGGATCCCCCACATTTTCAGTAAAGTCCCCTTTTGTTTCGCTGGAGCTTTGGATTCTTTGTAGATTTCTCTACAGAAACAGGTTTGGTAAGCAGTTGGTTTCCTGTAGAGAAAATCAGAGTATTTGCAGCATAAAGCAAAAGAGGCAGAAACTCTCTAGAAACACAAAATTAACAGGTGCTAATGGGCAGGAAGTGCATTAAAAAGCATAGGAAAAGAGGGAAGTTGACTTCTTAAAAATACATTGTTAAAGTGACGATATCAATAATATGAAAACATATGCATCAGATTGTGACATTGGCCCACTTGGCCACCTCATATGTGGGGGTGAGTGAGGGGGCCGCAGTTAGCTCAGAAAGCAGCTCCCCCCACAGATAACAATTTTCAAATCAACCAATAGAAACAAGGACCATGCCTATTTCATAATAAATGATCAGTTAATGAATCTCACCTACTAATGCAAATAGAAAAAGCTGTTAATAATATCAGTGCTGTATGGGAGATTTTAACTACCCGACATAACTGGGCCGATGAAACTAGTAATACAGCTAAGGGCGATAGATTTGTAAATGTTCTCAGGGATAACTTCTTGTCACAATCAACCCCTTCAGCTAAAAAGATGTATATACAGTGGCAGCTCGTGGGTTATTCAAATGGGGGTTCACGGACCAGTTATGTAAAATAATTATATATATATATCTATATAGGTTTTAAAAAATATATATATAGTTAATGTGTACCAGAGATCTAATATATATATATATTTATATATATACTTATATATTTATATATATACAGGGAGTGCAGAATTATTAGGCAAATGAGTATTTTGACCACATCATCCTCTATATGCATGTTGTCTTACTCCAAGCTGTATAGGCTCGAAAGCCTACTACCAATTAAGCATATTAGGTGATGTGCATCTCTGTAATGAGAAGGGGTGTGGTCTAATGACATCAACACCCTATATCAGGTGTGCATAATTATTAGGCAACTTCCTTTCCTTTGGCAAAATGGGTCAAAATAAGGACTTGACAGGCTCAGAAAAGTCAAAAATAGTGAGATATCTTGCAGAGGGATGCAGCACTCTTAAAATTGCAAAGCTTCTGAAGCGTGATCATCGAACAATCAAGCGTTTCATTCAAAATAGTCAACAGGGTCGCAAGAAGCGTGTGGAAAAACCGAGGCGCAAAATAACTGCTTATGAACTGAGAAAAGTCAAGCCTGCAGCTGCCAAGATGCCACTTCCCACCAGTTTGGCCATATTTCAGAGCTGCAACATCACTGGAGTGCCCAAAAGCACAAGGTGTGCAATACTCTAGACATGGCCAAGGTAAGAAAGGCTGAAAGACGACCACCACTGAACAAGACACACAAGCTGAAACGTCAAGACTGGGCCAAGAAATATCTCAAGACTGATTTTTCTAAGGTTTTATGGACTCATGAAATGAGAGTGAGTCTTGATGTGCCAGATGGATGGGCCTGTGGCTGGATTGGTAAAGGGCAGAGAGCTCCAGTCCGACTCAGACGCCAGCAAGGTGGAGGTGGAGTACTGGTTTGGGCTGGTATCATCAAAGATGAGCTTGTGGGGCCTTTTTGGGTTGAGGATGGAGTCAAGCTCAACTCCCAGTCCTACTGCCAGTTTCTGGAAGACACCTTCTTCAAGCAGTGGTACAGGAAGAAGTCTGCATCCTTCAAGAAAAACATGATTTTCATGCAGGACAATGCTCCATCACACGCGCCCAAGTACTCCACAGCGTGGCTGGCAAGAAAGGGTATAAAAGAAGAAAATCTAATGACATGGCCTCCTTGTTCACCTGATCTGAACCCCATTGAGAACCTGTGGTCCATCATCAAATGTGAGATTTACAAGGAGGGAAAACAGTACACCTCTCTGAACAGTGTCTGGGAGGCTGTGGTTGCTGCGGCATGCAATGTTGATGGTGAACAGATCAAAACACTGACAGAATCCATGGATGGCAGGCTTTTGAGTGTCCTTGCAAAGAAAGGTGGCTATATTGGTCACTGATTTGTTTTTGTTTTGTTTTTGAATGTCAGAAATGTATATTTGTGAATGTTGAGATGTTATATTGGTTTCACTGGTAAAAATAAATAATTGAAATGGGTATATATTTGTTTTTTGTTAAGTTGCCTAATAATTATGCACAGTAATAGTCACCTGCACACACAGATATCCCCCTAAAATAGCTTTAACTAAAAACAAACTAAAAACTACTTCCAAAACTATTCAGCTTTGATATTAATGAGTTTTTTGGGTTCATTGAGAACATGGTTGTTGTTCAATAATAAAATTAATCCTCAAAAATACAACTTGCCTAATAATTCTGCACTCCCTGTATACACACACACACACCAGCACTCTCTTGATTTAACACACCATGAATGTGACATTTCTTGATACTCACAACCTGACACATCACATTAAAGGCATAATGTGTTAAATCCAGAGAAGTCTGGTCCTTTTCTTCTATATATAATTCCAGTCCAGCACCCTAGTACCAGTGAATTGAGTTGGTTGGAGAATTCCTGCTGGAGAAATATATATTTTTTTTAATTGTATTTATTTATTTTTGCAAGGGTAATAATAGTAATAGGGAAAACCCTTGGCTGACTGTTAAACACTATTTTCTATAAATCAGAGAATCAGAGTCCCTCACCTATCCCTTTTATTGCCAACACTAACATTTCACTGGGTCTAAGTAATACAGATTGCTGAAGTTGCTTTTTTAACATAAGCTCCATTTGGTTTATGTAAATTACATGTAAATATTGTAAAATTAATTAGGTCCTGCTTGTTACTCAAAATCCATAAATTATGCAGCCATCAGGGGAGCACTGTCAAATGTTGGTACAGGGGGCAAATACACAAGTTGTGGCATAGAAACAAACTATTTCAGGAAAATATTAAAAGTTAATCCTTATGCTGCATATACTAATACAACAGGCCTCACTCATCTCCAATACATTGAATATGAACCATTGAAGAATTAGAAAAAAAAACTGCTATGAGGTTGGAATGCTTGGTGCACATCAAAGAAACAGATTCCATTACCAATAAGCCACCCTTTCCCCCTCTCTTACCATTAATAATTGTTATCTGGCAGTAGAATCAGACTAAGCTGTGCGGTGCTCTGGCTGAAGTAGTGAGAGGCTAATCAGCACCACGATTGGGAAGGGAGAAGGGGAAGGGAAGTGACTGCCAGAATGCAGATCGTACAGATTTCTCTAAGCTGATTAGAAAGTACAGCAGTGGAAGAAGAAAGGCGTCCGTTATCTATGACAAAAAAAAGACTATCACAAATGAAGAAGTGGAGTCCCAGGTGAATATAGTAAAAACAGTCCTTTATTATAAACGTTTAAAACGGAAATTCTTGTGAGACGCAGCTCACTCGGTCCCAACAACAGCCTTGGAGAGGAGTAGAAAGAGCGTAGCACCAGTGGCTTACATGTTTCGGCTAAATGCCGTAATCATAGCCTAAGGTGCTATGTCTCTAAGGTAGTTAAGACAGGTAGAAAACAATCTGATTGGCTAAAACACTGAAAGTGTAATTAAAAGAAAGAAACGCCCAATCTAGCACATCCTGATTATACAATTAAATTAACCCTATGTATGTCTTACCTATATGTTTTACAAAATACAAAGTATATGACAGCAAGTATATATTTAGGAATATAATCGTGATGGAGAGTGACACAATAGCAACTAGGAGAATGGCACATTGATGAAATATGACTGAAAAGAAAGAACCTATATTTCAGTTAATGGCAAGCTGGAAAATACAGCTTGCAATAGCTTCGATAAATATATTAACTGAATAGGTATAGTGAGTTGGTATAAATACAAAAAGTACAAAAGATGGTCCATGTCACAGACATAGTACCCATAGTTAGTATATCAGTAATCTGTTGCATGTGATGTTCATAAAAGTCAATGCAAAAATACACATGGATGTATGTGAATATATGAATATAGAATATGGACAAAAGGGGGTAAAAGGGAGCAAGTTACAAGTCACTAACACTATATAAAAGTATGTGTGATATAAACAGCAGGAATATGTCAATATCATGCATGGACCACTCATAAATACCCCCTCTGTCTATAGCTATGTTAACGATGTGTAGTATGTAAATATGTAGATTTGTAGATATGTAAATATGTGTTGATTCACTCCCAAAAATTGATCAAATCAAATTTGGAGTTCAGACCCTGAGGGAGTCTGGTTTTGAGTTGAAAGATCCAATAGGTTTCACGTTTAGCTAAAACTTTGTCTATATCACCCCCCCTATTGGGGACTTTGGCTTGTTCAATAGCTGTCCATCTAAAGGAGTCTAGGCTACAATTGTGTTTGGTTGCAAAATGTTGCACTAGGGGAGTTGTGGCCTTACCCCTTGTTAGGGAGGAGATATGTTCTCTTATTCTTGAGTTGACGTCCCTAGACGTGAGACCAACATATTGAATATTGCAGAAAATGCAAGTGACAAGGTATATGACATAGGTACTGGTACAGTTTAAACAGGATTTGATGGAATAGGTAGTCCCTGTAACTGTAGATTTAAATTCACTCGTGGTTTGTACATAGTCACATGGTCTACACTTTTTGTGTCCACATTTATACATGCCCTGATGTCTCAACCAAGAGCTAGTATGTTGTGTTGTGGGCCTAAGTTGTGTAGGAGAAAGTATAGAAGCTAGAGTGGCGCACTTCTTATAAGAGCATCTAATACCATTTTTTACTACATCAGTTAACTTGTCATCTGCAATTAGTAGGGGAAAGTGTTTTTTGATTTAAATATATACTTGCTGTCATATACTTTGTATTTTGTAAAACATATAGGTAAGACATACATAGGGTTAATTTAATTGTATAATCAGGATGTGCTAGATTGGGCGTTTCTTTCTTTTAATTACACTTTCAGTGTTTTAGCCAATCAGATTGTTTTCTACCTGTCTTAACTACCTTAGAGACATAGCACCTTAGGCTATGATTACGGCATTTAGCCGAAACATGTAAGCCACTGGTGCTACGCTCTTTCTACTCCTCTCCAAGGCTGTTGTTGGGACCGAGTGAGCTGCGTCTCACAAGAATTTCCGTTTTAAACGTTTATAATAAAGGACTGTTTTTACTATATTCACCTGGGACTCCACTTCTTCATTTGTGATGTCTTTTACCAGCATTTGAGCCCAGGTCTCTAACTCCTCTTCTGCTGCCGGACCGGGTGAATACGCTGACTTTCGCACACACCCCCTTTCTCCTACGTCACACGGTGACGCGTATTGAGCTGCAGACCGGGTTTTGCGAGAGGCGGAAGGAAGAGAAGTCGGCAGACACGCTGCCATCGGATGTTGTTCCGTTGTTACAAGGACTTTCTCACTTCGGTGCTACAGGTACACCTCTCTATTTTGGCTCACTATACAATTGTTTGGGGGTGTTTTGTGTTATATTAAGTCCCGGTGCCAGGCTTGGCTCACTATACTACACACGGACTTTAGTGACAACCATTTCCTTCCTTGCTTACATTGTGTCTGGGTATTTACTGGTGATACCCTGGTTCTCACTTAAACATAACGTGTGTGCTATTACCGGCAGCTACACATATACGCAGGCTTTTACAAATCTTCCTTTTTATGATACTATATATCTTGAAGTATATACTTGAGGAGTTACACTTTCCGGCCTAAACTGTGTTCCATATAACATAGAACATGGAAGGCCCAACACAGCCACAATTTTATTCCCTCATGTCAGCCACAGCAAGAATCCATACAGAAACTGAATGTGCAAAGATCTTTTCTGATGATCAAGGGACTTTATCGTTACCTACATTGTTTGAATCTCTGGAGAATCTCCTATTTAAAGAAATCAAAGCTCAATGGGACATTTGGACATTCCAATCCTATATAAAAGCTAAGATGATTCCAAGGGGTCTGCGAATTCTTAAGTTTCCCACTTTTGAAGTAGATACTAATGATAAAGACTTTGTAAATGCATGGAATAATGTATTATCTGAATGCTCATTTCAACTTATGCAATTATTAATCCAAATTAGAACTCAACATTTACAAGACATTAAAACCGAGATTGATACATTACAATTAGAACTCAACAAACGAAGCACAGATCCTGATTTTTCTAAATTTGACACAATTCTACAGACATCTTTAGCTAAGGGCAAACAAGTAATAATGGAGAATAAACATGTCAAATTTATTAGAGATAAAACAGATTATTTGAAGGATTCAGTCTACTTATGGAGCAAAAAACAAAGAAGAGAATACAGACGCAATACACCTAAACCAAACAGACAGAAAGGCAAACGCAGAAATCGCAATAGACACAACAAAACTGTAACTTTCTCAGACAGCGATACAGACAGATCAGATAAATCTTCAGATGAAAATCTCTCTACTAGTGAGGAAGAGGTGGGCACACTCACACGAATAAATACAATGACCAACCAACAGTCAGGCATTCTAAAAACGGCTCCACAAACTGTATCCACTGTCAATAATACATCATTAGGCTCAAACTCCACAGATAAAAGACAAACAGGTGCACATAGAGCTAAATATGTCACTACCAACACTAATACCAACACACACACTCCCTACACACACATAGGTACTGGTAATAGTATGTGTGATCAATCCACTCTAGAACAGGTTTTTCCTCTGGCACAGACACCACAGGGAATAGGAGTTACACTACAAGCCAATCCAGACAATTCAGACAGGTATCCGGTGAGGGGAAATCGTACTCTAACGAAATACAAGTAGACTCAGTTATCAACCTATCTTCCCTTCAACTTACTAAAGATCAGCTAGAACTACTCAGCTTAGGCCTAGGCTTTGCTCCTACGACAAAATTTGATATATTTCAGACAATGATAGATGTGAATCGTCTTGTCAGAAATATTACTTTGAAAAAACATTTTTCTGCCAATGCCTCAGAAGGTACTTTGTATAGTGATAATCCGACTTCGAATCCACATACTATAGAATCTTTTACTGAGGCATGTGATGTTCTAAATTTGCAACATTTATACTCTGAATCTTTTTCCAATCAGGGAACAATCAACAATGCTACCACCTTTAAAGAAAAATCAAAATTTTATCCTATTCAAAGTAGGGGTCAGATTATAGAGACATTTCACTCTCAGGTTGAACGAGATTTACAAACTCTTAATGACAATCCCACAGGGTATACTCAAAACTTGCCGAAAAGATTGAGGCAAGCTATGACCTCTTTACAAAATGACACAAGTATTGTCATACGTCCGGCCGATAAAGGTGGTAGCATTGTTGTCCTTGATAAATCAGATTATATAGCGGAAGCACACCGTCAATTGCACAATCCACAGGAATACATTCCTTTGACCACTAATCCCACAGCTAGATTTAAAAGGGAACTCCTTGAAATTTTGGATGATGGTGTGGAACATGGGTTTCTGAACGAACAGACTGCTTCATTTCTGTATGTACAACATCCCAAGACACCCATGTTCCACCTATTTCCAAAGGTTCATAAATCTTTAACCAATGTCAAGGGACGCCCCATTGTTAGTGGGGTAGATTCCCTATTAGAGAGACTTTCATCTTGGCTTGATGCTATTCTGCAACCGTTAGTAAACACCTTACTTTCCTATACTAAAGATACAAAACACATTATCAACCTATTGTCAAATCTCAAATGGAAAGATAGTTTTGTGTGGGTTACAATAGATGCAGTCTCTTTGTACTCATCTATACCCCACCCAGAAGGTATCAAGGCCATAAAATACTTTTTAGTAAACTATACAGATTATACTGAAGACTTTCAAACCTTCATCATCCGTGTGCTGGAATTTTTACTTACACACAATTTTTTCTGTTTTGAGACTGACTATTACCTCCAGAAAAGAGGTACAGCAATGGGGGCGAAATTTGCCCCCTCTTATGCGAATCTGTACCTTGGTTATTGGGAAATCAATTGCATCTATGGAGATGGTAATCCCTACAGGTCATCTATGTATTTCTATAAGAGATACATAGATGACCTGCTTTGCATTTGGTCTGGACCTATAGATGAGGTGCCTAAATTTGTCTCTTGGCTGAATCAGAATGAGTTGAACTTGAGTTTCACCTTCATCTCTGATACTGTCAACATTGACTACCTTGACCTAACCCTAAGTGGCAATCGTGATGGCACAATCTCCACAAAGGTCTTTCGCAAGCCAATAACAGGCAATACTCTTTTGCATGCAAATTCCTGTCATCCTACCAATACTGCCTATGCTGTGGCCAAGGGCCAGTTTATGAGGATAAAAAGGAATTGCAGCAAAGAGGAAGATTACAAACATGAGGCAAGTCAACTAGAAAATAGACTTAGATCTAGACAATACTCCAAAAGACATATTAAACAGGCAAGACAACAGGTGGACCTTATCCCCAGACAGTCTATGCTACTTGATAGATGCAAGAACACAAATAGCAACTTTCAAGGTGTACATTTTGTTACTGAATATAGTGCTCAATACCATGAAGTTTGCAATATAATCAAAAAACACTTTCCCCTACTAATTGCAGATGACAAGTTAACTGATGTAGTAAAAAATGGTATTAGATGCTCTTATAAGAAGTGCGCCACTCTAGCTTCTATACTTTCTCCTACACAACTTAGGCCCACAACACAACATACTAGCTCTTGGTTGAGACATCAGGGCATGTATAAATGTGGACACAAAAAGTGTAGACCATGTGACTATGTACAAACCACGAGTGAATTTAAATCTACAGTTACAGGGACTACCTATTCCATCAAATCCTGTTTAAACTGTACCAGTACCTATGTCATATACCTTGTCACTTGCATTTTCTGCAATATTCAATATGTTGGTCTCACGTCTAGGGACGTCAACTCAAGAATAAGAGAACATATCTCCTCCCTAACAAGGGGTAAGGCCACAACTCCCCTAGTGCAACATTTTGCAACCAAACACAATTGTAGCCTAGACTCCTTTAGATGGACAGCTATTGAACAAGCCAAAGTCCCCAATAGGGGGGGTGATATAGACAAAGTTTTAGCTAAACGTGAAACCTATTGGATCTTTCAACTCAAAACCAGACTCCCTCAGGGTCTGAACTCCAAATTTGATTTGATCAATTTTTGGGAGTGAATCAACACATATTTACATATCTACAAATCTACATATTTACATACTACACATCGTTAACATAGCTATAGACAGAGGGGGTATTTATGAGTGGTCCATGCATGATATTGACATATTCCTGCTGTTTATATCACACATACTTTTATATAGTGTTAGTGACTTGTAACTTGCTCCCTTTTACCCCCTTTTGTCCATATTCTATATTCATATATTCACATACATCCATGTGTATTTTTGCATTGACTTTTATGAACATCACATGCAACAGATTACTGATATACTAACTATGGGTACTATGTCTGTGACATGGACCATCTTTTGTACTTTTTGTATTTATACCAACTCACTATACCTATTCAGTTAATATATTTATCGAAGCTATTGCAAGCTGTATTTTCCAGCTTGCCATTAACTGAAATATAGGTTCTTTCTTTTCAGTCATATTTCATCAATGTGCCATTCTCCTAGTTGCTATTGTGTCACTCTCCATCACGATTATATTCCTAAATATATACTTGCTGTCATATACTTTGTATTTTGTAAAACATATAGGTAAGACATACATAGGGTTAATTTAATTGTATAATCAGGATGTGCTAGATTGGGCGTTTCTTTCTTTTAATTACACTTTCAGTGTTTTAGCCAATCAGATTGTTTTCTACCTGTCTTAACTACCTTAGAGACATAGCACCTTAGGCTATGATTACGGCATTTAGCCGAAACATGTAAGCCACTGGTGCTACGCTCTTTCTACTCCTCTCCAAGGCTGTTGTTGGGACCGAGTGAGCTGCGTCTCACAAGAATTTCCGTTTTAAACGTTTATAATAAAGGACTGTTTTTACTATATTCACCTGGGACTCCACTTCTTCATTTGTGATGTCTTTTACCAGCATTTGAGCCCAGGTCTCTAACTCCTCTTCTGCTGCCGGACCGGGTGAATACGCTGACTTTCGCACACACCCCCTTTCTCCTACGTCACGCGGTGACGCGTATTGAGCTGCAGACCGGGTTTTGCGAGAGGCGGAAGGAAGAGAAGTCGGCAGACACGCTGCCATCGGATGTTGTTCCGTTGTTACAAGGACTTTCTCACTTCGGTGCTACAGGTACACCTCTCTATTTTGGCTCACTATACAATTGTTTGGGGGTGTTTTGTGTTATATTAAGTCCCGGTGCCAGGCTTGGCTCACTATACTACACACGGACTTTAGTGACAACCATTTCCTTCCTTGCTTACATTGTGTCTGGGTATTTACTGGTGATACCCTGGTTCTCACTTAAACATAACGTGTGTGCTATTACCGGCAGCTACACATATACGCAGGCTTTTACAAATCTTCCTTTTTATGATACTATATATCTTGAAGTATATACTTGAGGAGTTACACTTTCCGGCCTAAACTGTGTTCCATATAACATAGAACATGGAAGGCCCAACACAGCCACAATTTTATTCCCTCATGTCAGCCACAGCAAGAATCCATACAGAAACTGAATGTGCAAAGATCTTTTCTGATGATCAAGGGACTTTATCGTTACCTACATTGTTTGAATCTCTGGAGAATCTCCTATTTAAAGAAATCAAAGCTCAATGGGACATTTGGACATTCCAATCCTATAAAAAAGCTAAGATGATCCCAAGGGGTCTGCGAATTCTTAAGTTTCCCACTTTTGAAGTAGATACTAATGATAAAGACTTTGTAAATGCATGGAATAATGTATTATCTGAATGCTCATTTCAACTTATGCAATTATTAATCCAAATTAGAACTCAACATTTACAAGACATTAAAACCGAGATTGATACATTACAATTAGAACTCAACAAACGAAGCACAGATCCTGATTTTTCTAAATTTGACACAATTCTACAGACATCTTTAGCTAAGGGCAAACAAGTAATAATGGAGAATAAACATGTCAAATTTATTAGAGATAAAACAGATTATTTGAAGGATTCAGTCTACTTATGGAGCAAAAAACAAAGAAGAGAATACAGACGCAATACACCTAAACCAAACAGACAGAAAGGCAAACGCAGAAATCGCAATAGACACAACAAAACTGTAACTTTCTCAGACAGCGATACAGACAGATCAGATAAATCTTCAGATGAAAATCTCTCTACTAGTGAGGAAGAGGTGGGCACACTCACACGAATAAATACAATGACCAACCAACAGTCAGGCATTCTAAAAACGGCTCCACAAACTGTATCCACTGTCAATAATACATCATTAGGCTCAAACTCCACAGATAAAAGACAAACAGGTGCACATAGAGCTAAATATGTCACTACCAACACTAATACCAACACACACACTCCCTACACACACATAGGTACTGGTAATAGTATGTGTGATCAATCCACTCTAGAACAGGTTTTTCCTCTGGCACAGACACCACAGGGAATAGGAGTTACACTACAAGCCAATCCAGACAATTCAGACAGGTATCCGGTGAGGGGAAATCGTACTCTAACGAAATACAAGTAGACTCAGTTATCAACCTATCTTCCCTTCAACTTACTAAAGATCAGCTAGAACTACTCAGCTTAGGCCTAGGCTTTGCTCCTACGACAAAATTTGATATATTTCAGACAATGATAGATGTGAATCGTCTTGTCAGAAATATTACTTTGAAAAAACATTTTTCTGCCAATGCCTCAGAAGGTACTTTGTATAGTGATAATCCGACTTCGAATCCACATACTATAGAATCTTTTACTGAGGCATGTGATGTTCTAAATTTGCAACATTTATACTCTGAATCTTTTTCCAATCAGGGAACAATCAACAATGCTACCACCTTTAAAGAAAAATCAAAATTTTATCCTATTCAAAGTAGGGGTCAGATTATAGAGACATTTCACTCTCGGGTTGAACGAGATTTACAAACTCTTAATGACAATCCCACAGGGTATACTCAAAACTTGCCGAAAAGATTGAGGCAAGCTATGACCTCTTTACAAAATGACACAAGTATTGTCATACGTCCGGCCGATAAAGGTGGTAGCATTGTTGTCCTTGATAAATCAGATTATATAGCGGAAGCACACCGTCAATTGCACAATCCACAGGAATACATTCCTTTGACCACTAATCCCACAGCTAGATTTAAAAGGGAACTCCTTGAAATTTTGGATGATGGTGTGGAACATGGGTTTCTGAACGAACAGACTGCTTCATTTCTGTATGTACAACATCCCAAGACACCCATGTTCCACCTATTTCCAAAGGTTCATAAATCTTTAACCAATGTCAAGGGACGCCCCATTGTTAGTGGGGTAGATTCCCTATTAGAGAGACTTTCATCTTGGCTTGATGCTATTCTGCAACCGTTAGTAAACACCTTACTTTCCTATACTAAAGATACAAAACACATTATCAACCTATTGTCAAATCTCAAATGGAAAGATAGTTTTGTGTGGGTTACAATAGATGCAGTCTCTTTGTACTCATCTATACCCCACCCAGAAGGTATCAAGGCCATAAAATACTTTTTAGTAAACTATACAGATTATACTGAAGACTTTCAAACCTTCATCATCCGTGTGCTGGAATTTTTACTTACACACAATTTTTTCTGTTTTGAGACTGACTATTACCTCCAGAAAAGAGGTACAGCAATGGGGGCGAAATTTGCCCCCTCTTATGCGAATCTGTACCTTGGTTATTGGGAAATCAATTGCATCTATGGAGATGGTAACCCCTACAGGTCATCTATGTATTTCTATAAGAGATACATAGATGACCTGCTTTGCATTTGGTCTGGACCTATAGATGAGGTGCCTAAATTTGTCTCTTGGCTGAATCAGAATGAGTTGAACTTGAGTTTCACCTTCATCTCTGATACTGTCAACATTGACTACCTTGACCTAACCCTAAGTGGCAATCGTGATGGCACAATCTCCACAAAGGTCTTTCGCAAGCCAATAACAGGCAATACTCTTTTGCATGCAAATTCCTGTCATCCTACCAATACTGCCTATCCTGTGGCCAAGGGCCAGTTTATGAGGATAAAAAGGAATTGCAGCAAAGAGGAAGATTACAAACATGAGGCAAGTCAACTAGAAAATAGACTTAGATCTAGACAATACTCCAAAAGACATATTAAACAAGCAAGACAACAGGTGGACCTTATCCCCAGACAGTCTATGCTACTTGATAGATGCAAGAACACAAATAGCAACTTTCAAGGTGTACATTTTGTTACTGAATATAGTGCTCAATACCATGAAGTTTGCAATATAATCAAAAAACACTTTCCCCTACTAATTGCAGATGACAAGTTAACTGATGTAGTAAAAAATGGTATTAGATGCTCTTATAAGAAGTGCGCCACTCTAGCTTCTATACTTTCTCCTACACAACTTAGGCCCACAACACAACATACTAGCTCTTGGTTGAGACATCAGGGCATGTATAAATGTGGACACAAAAAGTGTAGACCATGTGACTATGTACAAACCACGAGTGAATTTAAATCTACAGTTACAGGGACTACCTATTCCATCAAATCCTGTTTAAACTGTACCAGTACCTATGTCATATACCTTGTCACTTGCATTTTCTGCAATATTCAATATGTTGGTCTCACGTCTAGGGACGTCAACTCAAGAATAAGAGAACATATCTCCTCCCTAACAAGGGGTAAGGCCACAACTCCCCTAGTGCAACATTTTGCAACCAAACACAATTGTAGCCTAGACTCCTTTAGATGGACAGCTATTGAACAAGCCAAAGTCCCCAATAGGGGGGGTGATATAGACAAAGTTTTAGCTAAACGTGAAACCTATTGGATCTTTCAACTCAAAACCAGACTCCCTCAGGGTCTGAACTCCAAATTTGATTTGATCAATTTTTGGGAGTGAATCAACACATATTTACATATCTACAAATCTACATATTTACATACTACACATCGTTAACATAGCTATAGACAGAGGGGGTATTTATGAGTGGTCCATGCATGATATTGACATATTCCTGCTGTTTATATCACACATACTTTTATATAGTGTTAGTGACTTGTAACTTGCTCCCTTTTACCCCCTTTTGTCCATATTCTATATTCATATATTCACATACATCCATGTGTATTTTTGCATTGACTTTTATGAACATCACATGCAACAGATTACTGATATACTAACTATGGGTACTATGTCTGTGACATGGCCCATCTTTTGTACTTTTTGTATTTATACCAACTCACTATACCTATTCAGTTAATATATTTATCGAAGCTATTGCAAGCTGTATTTTCCAGCTTGCCATTAACTGAAATATAGGTTCTTTCTTTTCAGTCATATTTCATCAATGTGCCATTCTCCTAGTTGCTATTGTGTCACTCTCCATCACGATTATATTCCTAAATATATACTTGCTGTCATATACTTTGTATTTTGTAAAACATATAGGTAAGACATACATAGGGTTAATTTAATTGTATAATCAGGATGTGCTAGATTGGGCGTTTCTTTCTTTTAATTACACTTTCAGTGTTTTAGCCAATCAGATTGTTTTCTACCTGTCTTAACTACCTTAGAGACATAGCACCTTAGGCTATGATTACGGCATTTAGCCGAAACATGTAAGCCACTGGTGCTACGCTCTTTCTACTCCTCTCCAAGGCTGTTGTTGGGACCGAGTGAGCTGCGTCTCACAAGAATTTCCGTTTTAAACGTTTATAATAAAGGACTGTTTTTACTATATTCACCTGGGACTCCACTTCTTCATTTGTGATGTCTTTTACCAGCATTTGAGCCCAGGTCTCTAACTCCTCTTCTGCTGCCGGACCGGGTGAATACGCTGACTTTCGCACACACCCCCTTTCTCCTACGTCACGCGGTGACGCGTATTGAGCTGCAGACCGGGTTTTGCGAGAGGCGGAAGGAAGAGAAGTCGGCAGACACGCTGCCATCGGATGTTGTTCCGTTGTTACAAGGACTTTCTCACTTCGGTGCTACAGGTACACCTCTCTATTTTGGCTCACTATACAATTGTTTGGGGGTGTTTTGTGTTATATTAAGTCCCGGTGCCAGGCTTGGCTCACTATACTACACACGGACTTTAGTGACAACCATTTCCTTCCTTGCTTAAAAAAAAGACTATACCTTGTTTTTATTCCTCTGCTTAAGGCAGAATAATGCTGAAGCTGTCTCTGCCTCTGTTTCCCCGGCACTGATTTCTCCATACATGCTGGCAGGGGGTCCACCCCTGCAAGTGCGCAGCCCCGCCTTTCTTTTTTTTTTTAATAATTTATTTATAGCAGAGGGGAAAAGTTAACAACAATTTAAAAACGACAAAATACAAATGTGATATAGTGCATTACAATCAATAAAATATTATATGCAAAATTTGAATAATATCAATAGGTGACAGAAATAAGAATAAAAAAACAATAAATATCAATACGTGTCCTGTAAAAATTACAGGACAACCATATATGTAATCAGCTACAGATGCGTGTGTGATATTTTACAAATCAAATTCCCCCTTTACTTTCCTTTTATGATTTTTACCCCACCCCAAAAAAGGAGAAAAAAAAAAGGGAGGGGGGTTCCCCTCTCTCCCCACTCCTCACCCCCTGCCAGCACTTCATTCGACACCTGTTGCCCAGTCTCTAGGGAAATGGCCCGCCAGAATATTTATCAAAACAAACTCAGATTCTCTAAATGGTTTAACCAGTTTTTTTGGTGTAATAAGGGCAGAGATCTTATAAACGTTTCCCACTTTTAAAGAATACGGCCAAATGTTTATCTTGTGGATATGGTATATTAAACTGCTCTGTCGTGAATTGATTAATAAAAGCCGCTTTAAATTGAGTCATTGAAGGAGCTGACTTAAAAATAAGATTGTGTGCCGTAAGAATAATAGTATTTATCAAGCTATAATTTTTAAATACTCCTTGGAATTTCACCAGGAAGAAAATTTTAATTGGGGATAAATTATGTTCTAGTTCCAGAACTACAGTCATCCAGTAAGAAATTTTCCTCCAATATTGACCTATTTTTGGGCAGCCCCATAAACAATTAAATAAATCGGCATCTATTGACAAGCATCTAGAACAAAGAACTCTTGTGTTGTATCACTTCGATAAGACACCAGGAGTACAATATCTCTGAAGACCAACTTTGATCTGCGATTCCCTCCATGATGTCGGAACCCAACTCTGTTGAGATATTTGAAAGCTCCCGATAATAGTTTGCTAATTTATATCTGGAAAATGGGTGACCCACAATGCAACCATATCGCCAACCTGCAAGCGTGAAGCTTTCTGGTTTAAAAGTAAATATACTGGGGAAATCGCATACACTCCTGATGCATAGATAGAGATCCTGGATTGCAATTCACCCATGGTCCAATTATTCCCATGGTTAATAAGCAGCTCTTGAAGAAAGTGCCTAACTTGAAGGTACGCATAGAATGCGCGTGATCCTAGATCAAATTTAGTTGCGATTTCTGCAAATGTTAATGGATGGCCTCCTACATCACGAATTTGACACATAGATTTAAGACCTTTTATCTCCCAATATTTAAATATCTGATTAGAAAGACTTGGACTAAAGTTAGGGTTACCGCAAACAGGTAGATATTGCGAAACGTAAGGAGAACAATCAATTTCCATACATAGTCTCTGCCAAGCCACAATAACATTCTTGAAAGTAGACAGATAAAATATGTTGGAAGGGAGTGAAGTCAGAGGGCAGTGAAGGAGGGCCTTCAGCTGAAAAGGGGCCACTATCTGAGATTCCCATGCAACTGAGGTAATTTGATCCTTTCCAGATAACCAGTCAAGTGTAAATCTGGATATAATAGCCAAATTATACATCTGAATATTGGGGAGTGCAAGACCCGCTGATAATTTGGAGTTCATAAGCCTGTGGGCAGCAATCCATGGCCTCGTTTGTAAAAACAAAGGGATATTTTGAAAGATGTAAAGAAGTTTGGGAAAAATAACTGATTTAATCAAAGTCACGCGAGCAGATAGAGATATGGGCAGCATAGTCCATTCCTCCAACTTTTTCCTACAATGTTCTAACCCAGGCCCGTAGTTTAACTTATACCACTCTTCTGGGTTTCTGGATAGTCGAAGACCAAGGTATGTGATCTGGGAGACCTCTAAAAAGGGATGATTGATATGACGTGACTGATTTTTATGTAACCACATTAGTTCCGATTTTAAGGTGTTAATCTTGAATCCAGAAATCTCCCTGAACTCTAAAATAATATCCTGCAAAATGGGTAAAGTGACCTTAAGATTAGACAAAAATAATAAAAGATTGTCGGCATAAAGAAGCAGGACCAGTTTCTCATCCGCCAATAAGATACCATCAAGTTCTTGCCTTAATCGAATAGCCAGGGGCTCCACGCAGATATTAAATAGCAAGGGAGAAAGTGGGCACCCCTGTCTAGTCCCCCTGAACAAGTCAAATCGTTGAGTGGTCGTATTATTAATAATGACCGCAGATGAAGGAGTACTATAAATTAGCTGAATGTAGTTATTGAAATACCCTGAGAGTCCGAATTGGTCTAAAGCAAAAAACAGATGATCCCAACGAACCCGGTCAAAGGCCTTCTCTGCATCAACCGTTAGGATGGCCTTGTCCGTGGTCTCTTGAAAATTAGAGGACTTATATCTATTCCAAAAAGAATCAATAAGAATTATTAACTTCCTCATATTTCTTACAGGGTTCCGACCAGATTGGTTCTTGTGGATTAAGTCACCCATAAATGGCTTCAGACGAGAAGCTGCAATAGCAGCCAACAGTTTATAGTCAGTGTTGAGGACAGAGATAGGTCTAAAGGAACTTGGAAGCTCAGGATCTTTACCCTTTTTTAAGATAAGTGAGATGTTCGCTGCTGTAAAAGAAGGAGAGCACTTAACATTTTCTGAAAAATAAGAATTAAATAACTTGGTCAATATAGGGGTCACCTGGGTTTGTAGGATTCTGTAGTATTCGATGGGAAATTAGTCTGGTCCGGCCGCTTTATTAGATTTAGCGTTCTTAATGGCTAGTATAATCTACTCTTCAGTAATGGGAGCATTAATAACGTCCCTAGCCTCTGGGGATAATCTTGGCACCTTAATCTTTGCCCAGAAAGATTCTTTCTTATCTAAATTGGGGGGATCTTGCTTATACAGGTCTTGAAAGAATTAGAAAAACACTCTTTCAATATTGGAATGATTTGTATACCTATTAGCTCCTTGTATAATGGCAGAAATTGGTTGCCTTGGGGAGGATTTGGCTAATCTGGCTAAAAACTTGGCCGATCTCCCTGCAAAACCACCATATAATGCTTTCTTTCTAAGTTCTTCCTGGGCACAGTTCTGTTTAATATGCATATCTCGAAGAGTCTTTGCAGACATATATGCATCCCAGGACTCTTTAGAATGATTAATAATATAGGCTCTATATGTATTTTTAACATGATTAGCAAGCTGTCTGGCAACTTGACTATATTCCTTTTTCCAATGAAACATGTAGGCTTTGATCTCTCCGCGTAAGACGGCCTTAGAGGCCTCCCAGAACACTTCAATTTTATCTAGATAGCTTTCATTATTGTTATAATAATCTGCCCACTTCAGACATAACTGATTTTGAAACTTAATGTTGTTGCACAGAAATCTAGGGAAATAGATATAATTCTTACCTGGATGCCTATTACTGGTTTTGCAATTCAGCGAAATAATGGCATGATCGGAAATTACAATCCCCTCGATTTTAGGCACTCAGTTCAAATTAAGCAGTGATTCAGATATCAGGAAATAGTCGATCCTAGAAAAGGACTGCTGAACTTGAGATAAACATGTATATGCACAGGCTTCCGGGTTCTGAACCCGCCATATATCAACTAAACCTAAATGAGAACACAATTTCTGAAAAATCCGGGCTTTCCTGACTCTATTATTCAATGACCTTTTGTTTGAGCTATCCAAAAAGGAGTCTGCTGTCAAATTAAAATCTCCCACAATAATTAAATTTAGCCCTATAACTCTATGTAGCTTTACTGAAAGGGTCGCCCAAAACTCATAATCAATTTGATTAGGTTCATATACGTTGCAGAATATATATTTAATATTCTTAACCTCAATTTCCAGAATTAAAAATCTACCTTCGGGATCCGCCTCAGTGTTAGTTATCTGGTATTCTAAATTCCGATTCAATAAGATGGCTACCCCCCTCTTCCTAGATATAAACGGGGCAGCGACAACCTCACCCACCCATTTGGACTTGAGTTTGGGGATTTCTAGAGATGTGAGATGAAGTTCCTGTAAGAGAACTATATCAGGATTAAACTTTCCCAAATATTTTATTATGGATTTTCTTTTAATTGGGGAGTTTATGCCACCGACGTTCCAAGACAGTAGATTGAGGTTAAGGGTCATATTATCTTGTTAGCGAGCACAAATATATAAGGAAGGGCAGACCATCAGGGAAATATACAGACTGAGAGAAAGACGGGGGAGGGCGCCGGGGAAGGGGCGAAGGCGCGGGAGAAAGGAAGAGAGGGAGAGAAAAAAAAAAACCCTTATATCATTCCTGCAAAAAACATACATCATTAATTATAATAACCAATATTGAATCACAGGTAGAAAAACACCAGTCATATATACCACCTATGTGTCTCCTAAGGCAGAGATTTCCTATACCTATTACCTTAGTGTCGCTATCTGATAATGGTGAATACTTATTTAAGGTATGCATGCTTCTCTACAAAAGGTCTCAGCCTCCATAACATTATTTAATGTATGAGAAGTACCATCTTTCAGCACCACTAACTTTGCCGAATAAATCAGCTTAATATTGTAATTTTCCCTCTGAAACCTACCGTAGAAAAAGGACATGTCTCTTCTCTTAGATAGAGTTTCAGAGGAGAAATCTTGGAACAGTAGCAACTTGTAAGGACCTAAAGAAAACGGGTTACATGTCCTGTAATGCTTAAGATATAACAATTTGTCCTGAAAATTCACAAATTTAAAGATCACTGGTCTCGGTCTATAGCCATTGCTGCATTCGCGACGCTGCCCTATCCTATGTACTGTTTCAATCTGAAAGGGAGAAGCAGGAACTGGAATCTGCAATGCCTGAGGTAATGTGGTAGTGACAAAGGTCATTAGGTCTTGAAATTCAGGTGATTCAGGAAGACCAATCACTTTTAATTTGTTACGTCTTGAGCGATCCTCAAGATCTTCGATCTTAGCTTGTAGTGATGAAATAGTTTTACTATAAGTATCTATAATTGGATCTTGTACATTGACTCTGTCTTCCAGATCTGAAATTCTGTTTTCGATTTCATCTAGTCTTGTTGAAAACTGCCTAACCTCTGAAGTGAGGTTAGCTATCTCATTTCTGATCTCGAGTTTGATCAAATCAAACTGAGGTGTCAGGATTTTAGCTACTTCGGCTGCAAATTCTGTCATATTATTGGATAAAGGATTAGAGACACCTTTTTCTTGGGGAGAGACAATGCTAGAGTCCAGATTCCTGCTACTCCCCTTTTTATCCTTTGCTTTGGGAGGCATATTGGAAGGGGAGCTCCTTTGAAGCATATATCTGTCCATGAACCAGACTTTACGCTGATTTTTAGCTACTATAGCAGATATTTGCTATATAGAGAGAGGATTATAACCAGGCCAATTAAGGGCTGAAGTCTAAATGGAGTTAGATATATTACACAGTGGGAACTTACTCTAGAAGACCGTTTCTAATCAAAATATTCGCCAATACTAATGAATTTGTCAAAAGCCTTAGGCCCAAACAATGCGTGTCTTAACACATGTACCCTAGTGTTGAGTATGGGACTGGTAAGAAAAAGGAAAAACTAATACCAATTACTATCTTATAGTGCTTATAGATTTTTAATCCTTCAGCAGCAGATAACGGTGTTGTCTAAAGTGCCAATTTTCTTAAAACAATCTTATATATATTAATTTTGACTCGCATATGCGAGAGAAAAGACTATAAAGTGCTATCAACAGTGCCTGAAATTTCAGGTCACAGTAACTCTTGTGAACACAAAAAAAACGAAAAAAAAAAACACACAATATCTCTAAAGTGCTTATACTTCTAAAATTACGGCAGAAAGACAAAAGAAAAGAGAAAGAGAAAAAAGCAAAAAACAGTAATGTGTGACAATACAAAATTATTTGTTTCTAGAAAAAAAACTTAACGCCTTTAGTGCACAACACATTTCCTACTGATGTGATTCTGAGATTCTGGATATAACTCGGCGTGTATAAAGATTATAAATACACCTCAGCAGTTAAAATACAATAGTCAAGGGTGAAAAAAACAAGAAAAAAAGAGAAAAAAAAAGAAATTAAAAAAACAGCAATTATGTTAATCCTAACAATATATGCATTATATAGCAACTATAAGGTGGCATCAAAATATATCACATATATGTTGTCCTAAACAAGTTCCTTAGATAGATGTTGCAACTAGAAACTTATATGAAGACAGCCTGATGGGAGTCCAAACTATAAGGAAAGCAAAAAAAAAAAAAAAAGCTGTGGGCCCAACACAGGTGCTTGCTCCTGGGTAAGCCTAGACAGAGCTGTCAGCAGTAGACCTTCCTCCTTAAGATGCCAAAAGCAAGAAAAGAAACCCGCCAGCCAGCAGTTCAAAACATAGTGTCAATAGAGTCTTGAACTCTGCATCGAGTGTAAGGCGACTGTCCAAGTCAGCAGGGACACAATGATTATACATGTATATAGTACCTCATAAGAAGAGACGTATACCTCAGCTGCGACTGTGAACACTCCGCTTTATTTTTTTTTCCTTTTTCCCCCTTTACCGACACTCTGTTATGGCGAGGGTCCATCTTGTTGTATGACCAGAAAAAGTATCCCACTGTAGCAGGACAAACCACTGACCATCCAAACCAATGAGTAGTGGGGTTGGGATAGCTCACGGTAGCACTCCGTGCACTCGCCTCTGAAGCAATAATGGAAGCCCCAAACTGAGCAGTACACACGACCGGTGGGAACAATGGTAGCACCAATCACCTCCACAAAGAGAAACTGCAGCCACCTGTGTAGTCAGCCCAACTCAGCGAGCTAGGAGATCCGGCGCCGCCCTCCAGGGAACTCAGCAACTCCATCCAGCGTACACAGCGATACCTCCATCCAAACCAGGAGACAGAGGCGCTTTCACTTGCGGCACATGCTCATCCAGGTAAGCGAGAGAGCCGTGCTTCTTTGTCCAGTATGCTCAGGAATACTACCGATACCACCAGAGGGAAAGATTACTGCTGTTTGAGGTACTGGCCCATCCAGGTGGGCTAAGAAATCATGCCGCTAATAAAGGTAAGTCCAGGTACCTCTGGGCGGACACAGTCACAGACACAGTTCAGGTAGAAACTTGCTTTATCGCTTAGGCAGCCGTCGGTACAGCAAACCACGCTGGCCCACCTATTCTCAGCGGACTAAGGTAAATGTCCTAGGCAAGTTATTACCGCAGCCACAGGCTCCTGCAGAAACAGCGTGCACCAGCCACCGTGCACCATTAGGCTGAAGGAACGGACTTCCTATGCAGGGTCACTGCCCTAGGACCCAAGCCAGCAATCGGCCAAGGGAAAACAGCATAGGCTGGCGATGAATTAGGCCTCACATAGAGGCGCGGAGCTTCCAGATACACCTGCAGCTACCTGCATGCCCCACCTCCAGCAGGAAGTCCAAAATATGATAAAACCTTGTTGTACCAGCCCCGCCTTTCTAGGGAATATGGGTGCCCGTGTGGATGCTTTCCTGCTAGCTGTATTGTTGTAATCATCCAGGTGCTGAGTAACTGTGCTCTGCTCCTGGGCACTGTGTGTGTTTGTCACTGAGTGTGCTCATTGCAGACCTGCACTCGGTCTCTCCTATGTTATTGCTTCCTGATCTGGGCCCCTCCTTCCACTACTGTTATAAGCCCTCACCACCTCCTGGGCTTTTCCAGCAGTGGCGTAACCATGGTAGCCTTGTAGCACCTGCTGGGGCCCCCCCAAGTGGCAGACCTTCTGGGCCTGGTCGCAACTGCACCCTTTGCGACCCTGGAAGTTCTGCTCCTGTACCCATGCAAGGAGACTGTCACCGCCTGGCTTTTTCCTGTCCTGCTCCAATTCCGTCCCTTAGAAACAAAGACTGCAAAATACACCCTACAGCGCACCCTACAGTTCCCAATGTGCGCCTCCCAGTCCCACACACACAGCTCTCAGTATGCGAGTGTCACGTGACAGCTGGCACTCACACACTGAAAGCTGTGCGATTAGCAAGGCTATGGACTGGGTTGTGGGCGGCACTGCAGACAGAAAGGGGAAAGTGCTTTTCTCTATACTTCTATTTATCACACATGCGGTGCGGTGTGATAGAAAGCAGTAAACATCGCAATTTATTTATTTTTTACGGCAAAACTGCAGTGGAGCCTGGATGAATTAATATTAAATAAATAAATCTTTTTGTTAAGACAAAAAAATATTTATCTAATTTGTTTGTTTTTTTTAATTTATTTCTTTAGGGGGTTTCTCTTTGGGGGTTCACGTGCGGATGTGCGCATATGGAGGAGCCTCCACTGTGTATATATACGTTGTGCGTTACTTTGGCTATTGTAACACACAACATATATATATATAACACACAGAGAAAACCCTGCACTTACTAGCAAGCTCACAGCTAAGATTTTAAAGCAAAAATGGAAAGGTTAGTTACCGCATCTGGCCAAATGGGACAAGCCCAGGTACCACGTCAAGGTCCAGGGACCCTAAAACAGCCACACAATGCAAGCTCTCAAATCCAAACAAACTGGGAACAAGGGAAGGGTGACCAGGCTTATGTAATCACCCCAGTAATATACAAAACACGGAAGGGGACTGCACTGCTAGACCGGACCGGGTACACATCCCATGTCCATGCAACATGCTCAGCCCTGGGTGCTCAGTGGCACTCACAAGAAGCTGTGTTTTGTTTGGATTTGATAGCTTGCATTGTGTAGCTGTTTTAGGGTCCCAGGTATTCAAAAGGACCTTGATGTGGTACCTGGGCTTGTCCCATTTGGCCAGATGTGGTAACTAACCTTTCCATTTTTGCTTTTAAATCTTAGCTGTGAGCTTGCTAGTGAGTGCAGGGTTTTCCCTTTGTGTTGTATTAATTTGTTTTGTAATTTCCCCTATGGTTCTTGCACCCAGACCTGTCTGGGGATAACTGCCTGTGACTCTGGTGACAGCACAGCTTCTTGTGAGTGCCACTGAGCACCCAGGGCTGAGCATGTTGCAGGGTCATGGGATGTGTACCTGGTCCGGTCTAGGAGTGCAGTCCCCTTCCGTGTTTTGTATATATGTATATATATATATATATATATATATATATATATATATAGGTATGTATATTTATTTCTTTAATATTAAATAGAGAGAAAAAGAGGATATCTATACCCTTTTGGAAAGAAAGGGAATTCAGCACTCTTTTAAATTTCAACACAAGTTTCTTTAATTAATCCTCTAAATAAGAAGAATTTCCATGTGAAGCACCAATAATGAAACAAACAAAAGTATCCATGTACCTAATTCTTCTAAATACATTGTAACCTAAACAGTCTTAACTATCTGAAATCTGAGCAACAATGATAAAGGAACATAACATTCATAGGTGAGTCTGCATATAACCTGCTGCATAGACATCAGAAGCTAATCAACCTCTTAATGAGATTGGGCTGTATTAGCACAAAGGTAAAGTCTGTGAGTCTAATGTACAGAGTGACCGTACCGGTAAATGACCGCGGCTTTCACCGCCCACAAGGTCTAACCAGAAAAAAGTCCTTGATGAAATTCAGTGCCAAGCCACTCATTTGTATACAAGCTCTCGATAACGGGAATCCCAGGGGGGATTGTAAACTGCTCCATCGTTAAGGTCACGTAAGCATTCCACATACTTGCATTTCATCAAGGACTAATCTCTGGTCCGGTTAGACCTTGTGTGCGGTGAAAGCAACGGTCATTTACCCGAACGGTCACTCTGGACATTAGTCTCACAGACTTTACCTTTGTGCTAACACAGCCCAATCTAATGTTACCACTGTATTTAAGAGGTTGATTAGCTTCTGATGTCTATGCAGCAGGTTATATGCAGACTTACCTATGAATGTTATGTTCCTTTATCATTGTTGCTCAGATTTCAGATAGTTAAGACTGTTTAGGTTACAATGTATTTAGGAGAATTAGGTACATGGATATTTTGTTTATTTCTTTTTTGGTGTGTCACATGGAAATTCTTATTTAGAGGATTAATAAAAGAAACTTGTGTTGAAATTTAAAAGAGTGCTGAATTCCCTTTCTTTTCAAGAGGGTATAGCGATCCTCTTTCTCTTTTAAGATGTATCGAGTCCACAGATTCATCCATACTTGTGGGATATTCTCCTTCCCAACAGGAAGTGGCAGAGAGAGCACCCACAGCAGAGCTGTCTATATAGCTCCTCCCTTAGCTCCACCCCCAGTCATTCTCTCTGCCTGCTTAACTGCTAGGAAGGGCAAAATGAGTGTGGTGACAAAAATGTTACGTTTTTATTTTCTCAAGCAAAAGTCTATTTTAAATGGTACCGGTGTGTACTATTTACTCTCTGGCAGAAAAGGGATGAAGATTTCTGCAAGGAGGATGATGATCTTAGCATTTTGTAACTAAGATCCACTGCTGTTCTCACAAGGGCTGAAGAGTTCAGGAAAACTTCAGTTGGGGGAACAGTTTGCAGGCTAAACTGCATTAAGGTATGTTCAGTCTATTTTTTTCTAGACAGACTGTGTTATTTCTAGAAAAGGCTGGCAATATGCCCATGAGGGAAAGGTAAGCTGTATTCAGTAAAAGAGGAATCCAAGCTTGCATAAAGGGCTCATAGTTACTGGTGACACTAATAGGAAAAAACGTTTTGGTTTAATTACAAATAAAACGTTTTTTGAAGGACTTTAAGGGGTCTTTGTGGCTTGTTTAAGAGTTATTAACCCACATGGCTAGTTTAAGAAACACTCTGTGGTGTTTTTTAGGCCCAATAACTTTGAGTGAGGTGGGAGGGGCCTATTTTCAGTTGCACAGCTTATTTACCTCAGAAGCATCCAGCTACTTCTCCAGAGATTCCTGCTGTATTTGAGGGCTGTAAAGAGGTTTTTTCCCCCACAAATCATTCCTAAAGGGCAGGTAGGCGCCACAGCAGAGCTGTGCGGAACGTTATTTTACCGGTTTTGAAGTTTTTTCAATCCGGTTTTTACATTAAGGGGTTAATTGTTTATTTGCATAGTGGTGCAAAGTTACTAAGGCTTTATGATGCTACTGTAAAAATTTCGTTGTGTTTACTGCTTTTTTACACTGTTTTTGCTGAGTTTGTGCAGCTTTTTTTCTCTTAAAGGCACAGTACCGTTTTTGTTTAAAGTGTTATTTACTTTGATTAAAGTGTTTTCCAAGCTTGCTTGTTACATTACTAGCCTGTTTAACATGTCTGTTTAACATGTCTGACACCAAGGACATGTCATCTGTTCCACCATGGACTCTGCCAATGAGGCAAGACCTTCTAATCCAAGGTCCGTTCAAGCATCCAAATCTAATTTCTCTGCGTCTGACTACTTGGAGATTGAACGCCTGATTCTATCAGAGTCGGTCATTGATACCCTGATTCAGGCTAGAAAGCCTGTTACCAGGAAAATCTATCATAAGATTTGGCGCAAATATCTTTGTTGGTGTGAATCCAAGGGTTACTCATGGAGTAAGATTAGGATTCCTAGAATTTTGTCCTTTCTCCAAGAAGGATTGGAGAAAGGATTATCAGCTAGTTCCTTAAAGGGACAAATATCTGCTCTGTCTATTCTTTTACAAAACAACGTCTGGCAGATGTTCCAGACGTTCAAGCATTTAGTAAGGCCTTGGTCAGGATCAAGCCTGTATTTAAACCTGTTGCTCCGCCATGGAGCCTAAACTTGGTTCTTAAAGTTCTTCAAGGGGTTCCGTTTGAACCTATGCATTCCATAGATATTAAACTTCTATCTTGGAAAGTTTTGTTTTTAGTAGCTATCTCTTCGGCTCAAAGAGTTTCTGAGTTATCTGCTTTACAGTGAGACTCACCTTATCTTGTTTTCCATGCAGATAAGGTGGTTTTACATACCAAACCTGGATTCCTTCCTAAGGTTGTTTCTAATAGGAATATCAATCAGGAAATTGTTGTTCCTTCGCTGTGTCCTAATCCTTCTTCAAAGAAGGAACGTCTGTTGCACAATCTTGATGTGGTTCATGCTTTAAAGTTCTACTTACAAGCAACCAAAGATTTCCGTCAAACATCTTCATTGTTTGTTGTCTATTCTGGTAAGTGGAGAGGTCAAAAGGCTACGGCTACCTCTCTTTTTGGCTGAAAAACATCATCCATATGGCTTATGAGACTGCTGGCCAGCAGCCTCCTGAAAGAATTACTACTCATTCTACTAGAGCAGTGGCTTCCACATGGGCTTTTAAAAATTAGGCTTCTGTTGAACAGATTTGTAAGCGACTTGGTCTTCGCTTCATACTTTTTCCAAATTTTACAAATTCGATACTTTTGCTTCTTCTGAGGCTATTTTTGGGAGAAAGGTTCTACAAGCAGTGGTGCCTTCCATTTAGGGTACCTGTCTTGTCCCTCCCTTCATCCGTGTCCTAAAGCTTTGGTATTGGTATCCCACAAGTATGGATGAATCCGTGGACTCGATACATCTTACAAGAGAAAACAGAATTTATGCTTACCTGATAAATTTCTTTCTCTTGTGATGTATCGAGTCCACGGCCCGCCCTGTCTATTTAAGACAGGTAGTATATTTTTATTTAAAAAACTTCAGTCACCACTGCACCCTATAG
This sequence comes from Bombina bombina, assembly GCF_027579735.1. Classification (NCBI taxonomy): domain Eukaryota; kingdom Metazoa; phylum Chordata; class Amphibia; order Anura; family Bombinatoridae; genus Bombina; species Bombina bombina. The sequence goes on from NC_069504.1 coordinate 437,327,535, forward strand.
TTTCTCCTTTTTCTTCCTAGCCTTCGGTCGAATGACTGGGGGTGGAGCTAAGGGAGGAGCTATATAGACTGCTCTGCTGTGGGTGCTCTCTCTGCCACTTCCTGTTGGGAAGGAGAATATCCCACAAGTATGGATGAATCCGTGGACTCGATACATCACAAGAGAAAGAAATTTATCAGGTAAGCATAAATTCAGTTTTGGTCAGCACCATTAGCTTTAAAAAGGCATATAATGCACATCAGGTTTTAATAGCCTATTTTGGGATAAGATTTTTTCTCTCTCTGTTTGTATACATTTTATATATATGTATTTTTATTTATTTATATATATATATATATATATATATACACACACACGTCTGAGCTTCAGGAAGCTCCAGCAGTCTCGGGAGATGGAGTTCCCAAAGCGCCAGGCATCTGCCCGCATATGGAATCGGAGCATGATCGGTGCTCTGTTCCATATGAGGGCAGATGCCAGATTGTTACACACAGTGACTTGCTGAAGTTCAAACCGAGCATCAGAATAGGGAAGAAATGGGATTTAAGTGACTTTGAATGTGGCATGGTTGTTGGTGTTAGACGGACTGGTCTGAGTATTTAAAAAACTGCTGATCTACATGGATTTTCTTTTTCACAACCATCTCTAGGGTTTACAGAGAATGGTCCAAAAAAAGAAAAAATGTCCAGTGAGTGGCAGTTGTGTGGATGAAAGTGCCTTGTTGATGTCAGACAGAGGTCAGAAGAGAATGGTCATACTGGATCAAGATAATAGAAAGCCAATAGTAACTCAAATAACCACTTGTTACAACCAAGGTATGCAGAATACCATCTATGAACACACAACACGTCGAACCTTGAAGCAGATGGGCTACAGCAGCAGAAGACCACACCGGGTGCCACTCCTGTCAGCTAAGGACAGGAAACTAAGGCTACAATTCGAACAGGCTCACCAAATTTGGACAATAGAAGATTGGAAAAATGTTGCTTGGTCTGATGAGTCTCGATTTTAGCTGTGACATTCAGATGGTAGGGTCAGAATTTTGCGTAAACAGCATGAAAGCATGGATCCCTCCTGCCTTGTATCAATGGTTCAGGCTGGTGGTGGTGTAATGGTGTAGGGGATATTTTCTTGCCACACTTTGGGCCCCTTAGTACCAATTGAACATCGTTTAAACGCCATGGCCTATTGTTGCTGACCATGTCCATCCCTTTATGACTACAGTGCACCCATCTTCTGATAGCTACTTACAGCAGGATAATGCACCATGTCACAAAGCTTAAATCATTTAAAACTGGTTTCTTGAACATGAAAATTTCAATCCAATAGTGCACCTTTGGAATTTGGTTGAACAAGAGATTTGCATCATGGATGTGCAGATGACAAAGCTTCAGCAACTGCATGATGCTATCATGTCAATATGGACCAAAATGTCTGAGAAATGTTTCTAACACCTTGTTGAATCTATGCCACAAAAGAATTAAGGTAGTTCTGAAAAAAAAGGGGGTGCAACCAGGTACTAGCAAGGTGTACCTAATAAAGTGGCCAGTGAGTGTGTGTGTGCATATATATATATATATATATATATATAAAATGTGCTTAGAGGAATATGGCTACACTTCACTGACGAGGCCCAATGAAGGTCGAAACGATCGTCTGGGGTTGTTGTGTTCCTTGTTCAGAGAGGAATTGCCTGGTATGTTGGCGCTGGACTGACCGTAATAGGCAGGATCAGACTGATATACTACAAGAAAGTTCTTATCTGTGAAAAGCATTACTGGGCTAAAAGAAGCTGCACCCAGGTGGTAAATCGCCATAGAGCAGGCTAACAATAGTATATATATACACATACACACACATTTTATAGGTACTGTCAAACAGCTGCCAGTACCTAAGATGGCGGCACTAGTTAGAGGTGTGCGAGTTAGAGAGCTGTTTGGTTGGGGATTAGGGGGATTGGAGGGTAAGGGGGAATCCTACACTGCCTAAAATTAATTTAAAAAAAATCCTTTTATTTTCATACTGGCAGATTGAAGGGAAGGGAGCTGTTTGGGAGGAATCGGGTAGGGATTAGGGTGTGGGAAGTGTCAGGTGGGAGGGTCATCTCTACACTAAAGCTAAAATTAACCTTACAAGCTACCTAATTAAACCCTTCACTGCCGGAAATAATAGAAGTGTGGTGCGCAGCTGCAATTAGTGGCCTTCTAATTGCCATAAAGCAATGGCAAAGACAAATATATCTGCTAATTATGAACAATGGGGATCCCAGAGAAGCTTTTACAACCATTTGTGCCATGATTGCACAAGCAGTATGTAAATAATTTCAGTGAGAAACCCACAGTTTGTTAAAAAAAATTACAGTTTTTATTTTATCGCATTTGCTGGTGAAATGGTGGCGTGAAATATACCAAAATGGGCCTAAATGAATACCTTTGGTTGTCTACGTAAAATAAATAAATAGTTTTGACACGTCAATAAAAAAAAAACAAGGCTCTATTTCTGTTTAAATTGAATGATAGCAAAAATGCTGAAAATTCTCCAGTATTTTGACAAGCTATTCTCTGAAAGTCTCGGTAGTGACGGAGTTAATAGAGGAGCCAACTAAGAATAAAGCTATATTCGATTTAGTGCTATCAGACAAAAGATATAATATTAAACATAGAAGTCAAAGAACATTTGGGTAACACTGATTATAACATGGCCACATTTAAAATCACTTTCCATAAGCAGTGTCTTAAGGGTTCAACTAAGACTTTTAATTTTAAGAAAGCAAAATTCAATGATTTAAGGGAATCATTAAATAACATAAATTGGGACAAAGGGGCATATGTATCAAGCTCCGAATGGAGCTTTATGCCCCGTGTTTCTGGCAAGCCTGCAGACTCACCAGAAACAGCAGTTATGAAGCAGCGGTCACAAAGACCGATGCTCCATAACCTGTCCGCATGCTCTGAGCAGGCGGATAGACATCACCGTAAATCAACCCGATCGAGTACGATCGGGTTGATTGACACCCCCCTGCTGGCGGCCTATTGGCCGCGAGTCTGCAGGGGGCGGCGTTGCACCAGCAGCTCTTGTGAGCTGCTGGTGCAATGCTGAATACGGCAAGTGTATTGTTTGCCGTATTCAGCGAGGTCTGTCGGACCTGATCTGCACTGTCGGATCAGGTCCGACAGACCTTCATAACTAGAGGCCAAAGTATTCTCTAATATAAATACAGAGGATAAATGGATAACATTTAAAACTTTGTTAAATAAATACACATATCAACACATATCACATGGTTATAAGAGTAAATTACAGTAAATAAATCCAAGCCAATATGGCTAAATCAAAATGTGTTAATAGAAATTAGTAAAAAATGTAGGGCATTTAAATTACATTAAAAAGAAAATAGTACAGACTCTACATACCAAATATATAAGGAATGTAACAAAGCATGCACAAAAGCTATCAAATTAGTCAACATTGAAAATGAAAGATTAATTGCAAAGGATTCAAAGTTAAACCCTAAAAGTTTTTTTAAGTACATAAATGGCAAAAAAAACTAAGAAGGGCAATATAGGTACATTATAATGAGTAAAGGATAGCATGATTAACAGTGACAGGGAGAAGGCTGAGGTACTAAACCAATTATTGTATTCACTATACACAAGAGAGGAACCAATGAGAGATACTTTGAAACAAACTAGAATATACAAGCCCATACCATTAACTTGGTTATCTCTAGAGAATATCAGGAAAAACCTGGATAATATTGAGGCAACTAAAACTCCAGGCCCAGATGGAATACACCCAAGGGTTTTATGGGAACTTAACACTGTTAAAGACAAATCTCTACTCTTAATTTTTCAAGACTTCAGTTCTTATCCTCAGGCATAGTACCCCAGGACTGCTGCAAAGCTGATGTGGTGCCACTTTTTAAAAAGGTAAAGCAGGGCTGATCCAGGAAGCTATAGACAGTTAGTCTGACATCAATAGTGAGGAAGATTTTTGAAGGGATTATAAAGGATTATATTGATGAGTATATTTGTGTAAACAAGATTATGTGTTCAAATCAGCATGGTTTTATGAGAAATATATCATGTCAAATTAATCTAATTAGATTCTATGAGGAAGTACGTAAAATAAAGATAAAGAGGAATCAGTTGATGTGATATACTTGGATTTTACAAAGGCGTTAATAGTGACTGATTAAACAGATCCGTTAATGGGACAGTTAGCACTGATCAAAGTTCTTTTAAAACCATTGGATGAATATTATCAGGACCCACTGACTTTTTATAATTTATTTTTGATCATGCTGACAAAACCGCATCCTCTGTAAAAAGATTAGTGTCAGGGGCGTGTCCTGACCATGGCCATGATCAGCAGCATAATTGAGAAGCTCTTCAAGTTTTTATAATAATCATCTATCTCCTCAGTAACCTGCCATCATGCTCTATAATTTATGAAACCAACAGAGGAGAAGCCACAGAGCCGAAAGATTCCTTCACTACTACGATTGCACTAGCTGGATCCTAACCGAGCTAGTTGAAGTCTGCAGATTCATTACACATTCATCTAACCCCCCTCGGTTACCTAAGTAATCGAGTAAAGTGGTATTAATCTGCTGCCATTCTCAGCATTCAACCTTTATTAGCTAACATCAGTGCTCAAATACAAGTAAGGTGACTCAGTCGAACTGCCTACAAATATCATGACTGTCCTTAGAGACTTAATTGCCGCGCTCATCTGTAGATTCCCACACTTCTCTCCTTACACCACAGATTAGATGCGCATCCCTCGCTGCCAGTACAGAGGAACTCATACTTATACCCCAGATTCGCCGGGGGAAGTCTGACATACAGGAGAATATGAGAGAGACTCATACATCCTCACAGGAGACAAGCAAAGCCAAAGCAAACCCACCCTCATCACAGCTGATACAGGCACTATATGCTTCCAAGCTGGAAAACGGGGCTAAACCAGAAGCGCATATAGTGAACTCATCCGGTCCTCTCCCGCCTGTGCTTCCAGAACGCCCTGTCAGCATGCAGCAGCATGGTAGTTGCATTCTAGCATTGGGGATGTGGGCTGTTTACCGCTGTGGGTGGTCTCAAATTTTACTACTTGCTGGAGATCTATTATGGGATCCTGGCGGGAGTCATCCTCGCATGGAAAAATTGAATCTGGTAAATTAATGTCTGCCGGCTGACTGGAACTGTAATAGCATTCAAGTCTGCTGATGATTTTTGTTCTTTTTATTTCTTTTCCTTTCGATCTGTGCCCTTATCGCTAACAGAACAGCTGCCCGGAAATAGTGCAGATTCATAATTTGGACATGAACATATTGCAATATCCTAGCATGTTATATTTAGAAGTTGTACACACTTCCTACATTATTCAGTGTTGCTATTAAGATGGACAAAGCTATTTTCTAAATGTTGGTATAGTATTGTTATTGTACTTCAAAAACTGAGGACAGGCCCTGATCAGGTCCCCTTAGATGAGCTTATCACCGTAAACTCTGGTTGTTGTATAGCACTTAACTAACCTATGGATCCACAGACAATCTATGCCTTTATCACTCTTTATCCTTTGTATTGTGGCATTGCCGTTAACTCAGCCTTTAATAACAGACATGAAACAACTTTGTTCCATTATTAGTATATTTACACAATGCTCTTTTTATACACAATGATGTATTTATTCCCAGTTAGGCTGTGTTCAGAAGTTTTGCACACATTACATTTTAGTGTGTAACTTTGGGGATCATCAGAGCTTTACACTAAATGTTTGCCTAGTAACTATATTGCATGTTAAGTTATGAGGACCTGTTTTACTCAGATCTCTTTAGCTAAATCTTTTACTGAACTTCATGTAGTATACACATAATGCTAAGTTCTCTTTATAATACCCAGACAACCCTACGTCCAAACAAAGTAAGATCCTGGGAGCTCTCTTGTAGCACCTCATTTTGTTGTCAGATTTGTCTTAGATGGTTTAGATTACATTTTTCTTCACATATAATAGCTTCTAGTAATAGATTGTTCAATAGGGGGAATTAATAGACTATATATTGCTTCAGGTAGTTAGAGGGCTATTCCCCAAATTACAGTGACATTAGTAAGTTAGTGGAGACTAGGGGGGTTCTTACTCTTTGACCTGGTTCTACTGCCGGCAGCCGGGGCAGTGGAACAGAAGAGTAATACCCTAGAACCTATTAGTATAGAGCCCCAGAGAAATGACTTGTAGTGCCCTCATACATATACACTTATATCTCTGAGAGTTTGATACCATAACATATATCTCCTTACGGGTTCAGAAAGTTCACCTCCCCCTGAATATTTAAAATCTTTTTAAATTTGCACCAATAACCTAAGCTACGTTTATTTTAAGAGACTATATAAGTTCCATATATACCTCACCAGACTTGTATTCTAGAGGGAGGAATATGGATCATATTAATATCTATCTTTCTGGGACAATACTCTATTTGTTAGGAGTGGTAAGTCTGTTTTTGTAAATTTTTATATTCAGGTCCTAGGTGACACACAAATAATGAGAATATATATGTTAAAACTTAGGCAGTTGCTCTTCAAAAGTTACCTTACTTGTTTCACATTTAACTTTAATTTTCTGGAGTCCTCTAGCATACATTCTAGGCTTGCCGAGACTTGTTCATAAGGACACCTTATCCAAACTTAGTGTTAAGTTAATTTTACTCACATAATATGCTGATTAGCTAAACATTATATTTACTTTCACATCAGAATGCTACGAGAATACTCTTGTACCCTATTATTTATGGTTATTTTCATCATTATAATTCCTCTTTCCTAGACTATTAGTTTTGACTGGTTCAAAAGTAACCCTCTCAGCAAGTGAGGATAATTGCTAGAAAAAATGAGGTTTCCCTTCTATGTGTTTGGTCCCTTACCTTTGAAAATAAAACTGTTATTGTGCATTTTAGGTTGAGGCTATCGCCTATCTTGTTGTATATTTATAATACAGAATTAATGTATATGTTTTATCACTATGGATATTGTAACGCTAAAAACCTCAATAAAAATTTTTGATTTGAAAAAAAGTATTAAACTTGTTTCTATTTTTCATAGCATCCCTTAATGTAATAATGGCTTGGGGTAAAAAATGTGCTTGTCCCTTACTCCCTAGCAAATTCTGTAACCTAGTTTACTTTCAAAAGGTTGCAAACTGCCTAAACCAGCTATTGATATGCAGCATGCCCTATCTGAATCATAAAAGTTTTATTTTGACTTTACTGCCCTTGTCCTTTAATGTGTTGATTACCAACTAAGGCTTAGAACTTATGCAGTCAGTTATTCATATCGTCTGTGCCATAACTTGACTGCAGTTTTTAAATTATTATTTTTAATATTGACATTTTCCTTTTTTTTCTTTTATATCTATTTAGCTAACAAATTCCTTATAATGCTTTCAAGTTAATATTTTATAATGAGCTTAATGCTTCTAACCAACTTTAGAGCCTAGTTCCATAAAACTCACAAGCATTAAGTGAAATCATCGATCCAATCTTCACATGAGCAAATCTCACTTGATTCTCTTAAAAAAATAAAACTGGATGAAACTGGGTGCTCCTAATGATCTAAAGGCAAATGATAGCTTGAGGGCTGTTTATCTAGCATTGCAAGGGTTCGGGGTGTGAAGGAGAAGCACCTACATTGCAATAAAATGTATAAAAAAAAGCCCCCTAAGATTTTGTGTGATTTCTCTCTATGCTGGTGAGTTTTTGATCATAAGGCTCTGGAGGTCCTGGTGGGTGGCAAGCTGATTCTAATTAAAAATTAATCTCTTTGAGACTTCCAGGTGGGGGCGGAGCGAACAGGTAGCATGCAGGTAGCTGCCGTCGGCTCTGTTTTCCTGAGCAAAGGATCAAAGCTATACTCCAGCCTGCTGAACTATGCCTAGGATAACCTACTAGGTTCAGCATTAGATCTTTGGATCTCGGAGTAGAAGTCTCAACAAGGCAAAAGTTACCCTTTTGCTAAGTGCACTCCTACAGAAACCCCTAGTTCCTGAGAGATAACACATTGTTGGCTGATATAACCTGAGACATTTGGAGGACGTTTACTGTAGAAGAAGAAAGCAACTGAGGGTTCTAAAGCAAAGAGAAATGTAAATGGATGCGGACGCTACAAGGCTTTCTTTCTAATAGCTGGTGAATTGACATTTCTGAAAGAGGAGCGCGGACTAACTTATATAAGAACACAAGTGTTTTATGGTGGAATTCTAAGGTGGGAGTAAAAGTGGAGGGATGGGCAAATCCCACGACCCTCCATATACTTATTCTTGAAATATCTCCTTACCTTGTTGGTAAAGCCCTGTGTTAGCGTGGAAAATCTGGCTTGTTGTCGGGAAAAAAGGCGTGTGGACGGTATCTGTACGCTGACCCAATCCGAGTAGGATCTGCAGACATACCTTCTCCCGTCGGCGGTGCTGCTCGGAGATCTGTGAATTCGGATTGGCGGCATTCCAAGAGGCGGTGATCGAGCGCTGGCGTCTGGTTATACGAAGTGGCTGGCAATTCCTGACAGCGCTCTCATTAGAGCTGGGTCCGAGATGCTTGTGACACAATATACAAGGCACCAAGTGGTTATACGCACAGGGAGATGACCCTATTACATATAGAAGTTCGCCAGCTGTAGAATACACACCGGTGAGCCCAAAGGGCAGCAAGACTGCCTTAAATCTAGAGGAGAGACTCTAGAAGAATTGCAGTTTGGGCTGCAAGAAAGGAAGGGGGAAGAACGACAAGTACCCGTGGGACCAAGCGGCTCTTACTTTGTGGTCACATCATCTTCTGTAAGTAACATGGGCCTGGGCCGGTGAACCTGGAACATTGGTGCGCCTCTCTGGCGGTACGTGAGCACAGGTGTTTGGAGTACACAACCGGTGAACACGGACTTTTCTTCTAGCACTATCGGAGCCGTATCGTGAGTGACTTTTAAAAAGACGTTAAGAAATCTTGATCAGTTTGGCTTTTGTTTGTTTTTTTCTGCACCTGAGCTGGGCATCTACAAATATAGTTTATCTGATGTTAATTTTGGTAGAAATACCCTGAAGGTCGGAGTCAATGTGAATATCCAGACTATTGTTCTAAACGGACATTATATGCAACAGTTATCATTTGGGTTAATGTGTCTGGGTTGCAAGTTTTCGAGAAAGGGCAAAGCATGTTTAGATCACTGTTTTCAAAAATTGGTTTTGTGTAGGCCAGGGTATTTTAAGCCTGTTCGATTAGGACGCAGTAGCTGGGATGCAGATAATATTATTTATGTTCTCAAGTTAAAGTATTGAGTATTAGACTCTTAGCAGTAAGTGATGCAATGCCACAGAGAATCCTTGTGATTTAAACAACATAAATAAAAGTGTAAGAGATATAAGGTTAAAGTAAGGCCTTTGAAATTTATCTCAAAGTGTTTAAGCCATAATGATATTAGGTGGCATTACAAACCTAGTTTTGTTCATCTTAATTACAAATTAAGTAACGGGAAACTATACAGGTGTAACAGAATTATTGTGGGTTCTTATGCACAAGACACTGTAGATCTACTACCAATTAGAATGTAATTAACTCTTATTTAAATATCTAAGAGGAGTATAACTTGGATAAATCTTAAGGATAAAGAGAGTGGGGATTGATGTGAGTGGGTAGAGATACTTAAAGGACAGAAAGGGAAAGGATTGTAGTGAATAATAGAGTACCTAGATACCAAGATTCCCAAATGTCCCAATTAGATTTCAGCTTTTAAGGCAGTAAGGTTTAGGTACATTGGGAACCACTGAATTAAGTTTTGTATCATAATTACGGAATCTCTGTTATAAGAAGTACAGAGGTTAATTGAGGGCCCTTTACCTTTAAATTGAAAAAGGTTGAATCTAGGGAATGTTTAGGTAAGAACCATAACGTTAGATTCTTTTTGAAACTATTTATTTTTTACACATATGGCACATAAGATCTAATTAATAGATCCATTTTTTAGCACTTCCACGTTAAATATTAACTTGATATTTCTGGCTGTTTTCAGCCCGTACTCACTTTTTTTTTCTTTTTTTCTCACGCACACATTATAATTATTTGCCCCTAGGGGTTTATTTATATATATAATAGTCTATACACTAATATTCACAACTTAATTACGGTGAATGGATAGATTTATTTCCTATCAAAAAGGTTCTTCACCTAAAATGCCCCCAAAGCAAAAAGACAAGACAGGCAATATTAAAAACACAGATATGACTCTTGATACTTCACAAGAGCGTGGTGCAGCTAATTTCTGCTTTAATGATATGTCAGAATTCGCTGCGGAAGTGGCTAAAATGATGGCACCTCATCTGGATCTAATTAAACATGAAATTAAAGCAGAGATATCTAATTTGAAGGAAGAAATTAGACAATTTACAGTTAGATTGGAGGAGGTGGAAACTAGGGTGTCTGACGTAGAGGACAAATTAAATAGTTTTGGCTCAGACATAACTGTTCAGAGTAAGGCCATTTCCCAGTTACAAGCTCGGATAGAGGACCTCGAAGATAGGTCGAGGCATAACAATTTGTGGATTATTGGCCTCCCTGAAACAGTGGAATATAAAGACCTGTTACATTTTGTCTCTGTCACGTTGCCTCAGGCCCTTTTGATCCCCCCTCCTCCTTCACCCTTCCTGATTGAAAGAGCGCATAGATTAGGAGCACTTAGAGAAAATAAAATTATGTCTAAACCAAGACCGATTATCTTTAAATTTGTGAATTATCAGGATAAGGTATTATACTTGAAACACTACAGGAAAATAAAGTCTGTGCATATTGATACACATAAAATTTTGATTTTCCAAGACTTTTCCACGGAGACTATGGCCAAAAGAAAAGTAATGTCTCCTTTTTTTCAAAATTTTTGGAAGCAGAGTGCAGTGTTAGACTTGTCTATCCGCTAAACCTTTAGTTGTTAAGGCAGGTATCTCCTACACATTAAATAATAGCAATGAAGCGATATCTTTGTGTAAGGAGATGGGTATTCTATGATGATTATATATTACAGAGTAGGAAGTATTACCGGGATATAATTTTCAGGTCAAAGAAGATGGATATATGATGGTTCTTTTAAGATTTCAGGTTAGGAATCTATTTTTGCAGGAATATAAAGTTGTTTTATATTTTGAAAGGGGAAGATGTTTTAGGTTTGTCTTTTTTTTTTTTTCCCTCCTCCGCCTTTCCTCTCCCAGCTTGTTATTTTATACTGTACAGATTAGGACTGCTGGACTTGTTATCATGTATAGCTTATGTCAGCTACTTTTAAATTGACCTCCTGGAATGTAGGGGGTATAACCTCCCCAATAAAAAGAAAAGCAATAATTAAGCATTTAGCGGAAATTAAACCAGACATTGCATTCTTACAGGAGACACACTTAAAAGTGGCTGAAATTCTGAAACTGCAGACCAATTGGGTGGGTGAAGTTATTGCTGCCCCCTATAATACACGTAAGAAAGGAGTGGCAATCCTCTTTAATAAAAACTTAGATTATAAAATTGAATCTTCTATCATAGATCAGGAAGGACGTTTTTTAATTATAGAAATAATGTATAATAAGGTATGATATGTATTGTGTAATATATTTGGACCAAATAAAATTGATAAAGAGTTTTGGGATAAGATGGTGCTACACTTACATAAATTTACAGGCCAGAATCTTATTGTTGCAAGAGATTTTAATTTAATAGCAGATCCTATCCTGAACAGAGCTAATAAAGTCCCTGGGTTTACACCAGACATTTTCTTGATCGCAGAGCCCTTGATTGGTTTAGAGTGGAAAACGGATATTGGGGATATAACGATCTCAGACCATGCAGTGATTACATTAATACTTAACCCTGTTTGGACGAATATGTCTGCTAATATGTCTGCTAATCAAACAATTTTTTTTCCAAAATACTTGTTGAATAATGTCAAATTTAATAAATGCTTGAATAACCAATTGCGAGAATATGAGAGTTACAATAATGCTTATAAAGATAGGCCCAAAGTGTTCTGGGAAGCAGCGAAAGCTGTATTAAGAGGCAAGATTAAGGCATACAAGTGTAAACTTAAAAGAAGAACTAGACAACAGGAAATTCAGATGTCTAATCAAGTAAAGAATGCATATAGAGCATATTTGGGGGAACGGTCTATTGATAAATGGCGGAAATATACAAGTGCCAAATCTATACGAGATGTATTTATTAAACAAAAGCCTAGATTAGAGATACAAAGACAAAAAGCTCTCTATGGCGGCTTTGCTGGCAGATCTGCTAAATTTTTGGCCAGATTGACTAAGGCCACTAATAGAAACAGTATAACGGCTATTAGAAATAATAATGATAGATTTACTAACAATGTGGATATTACTAAAATTTTCTATGACTATTTTACAGAACTATATAGAGCAGAAGATCATGAGGTAGAAAAAAGAGAAACTTTTTGGGATAAAATTAAGGTTCCTAAAATCTCTACTGAAATTTTGTCAGTGATTAATGTCCCTATTACGGAAGAGGAGACTCTAGCGACAATTATGACAGCTAAAACTAATAAGGCAGCAGGTCAAGACTGCCTTCCTATTGAATTTTATAGGATTCTCCAACAACAAATTGTCCCAGCATTGGTAAATCTATTTAATTTTTATTTTATTAAGCATAATAAGTGTTCTCTTCATATTTTGCATTAGCTGTAATATATTTAACACCAAAAAAAAAGCCAGGTTCATATAGGCCGATTTCCGTTTTAAATGCGGATTATAAATTGTTAACTTCTATTTTAGCAAAAAGATTAAAACCGCACTTAGGTCTAATAATTCACGAGAACCAATCAGGTTTTATGGCTGGGAGGAATCCTGCCAAAAACATGAGTAAGATTATGACATTATTAGATTTCTTTTGGAACAAATTTAGAACAGTAAGACACAGAGACATGATAGACTTAGCCCTACTAACTGTTGACGCAGAGAAGGCGTTTGATCTTGTAAACATCTATTTTTTTCTTTAGAACAGTTTGGACTGAGGGGACATCTGCATGATTTTATTCGCATAATATACTCTGCCCCAACTTCAACGTTACTTATCAATGGAGAGATTTCACAGCGCTTAGTATTACAAAGGGGCATGCGCCAAGGCAGTCCCCTATCTTCATTGCTGTTCAACATTTCGTTGGAACCTTTGGCGATTTTGCTTCGCCAACAATTGGATGGGATACGGATAGGGGATCAGAAATTAGTGTTATTAATGTATGCAGATGATATTCTTCTGTGTTTAAGTAATATAAAGAAGAGCCTACCTTTAATTCTGGATATGATTGACACTTTTGGTTTGATCTCGGGCTTCAAGATTAATTTGTCAAAATCTGAACTTCTATGGTTAAACAAAAAAGATCAGAGTATCAATCACCCATTTAGTGAAACTTCTCAGATAACTTGTTTAGGGATTAAATTAAGTCCGAATCCGGATGAATGGTACAACTTGAATTTTAGCAAATGTTTTTCAGATTGCAGAAAAAAATGAGAGACTGGATAAAGCTTCCCATTTCTCTAATAGCAAGGGTCATGCTTATAAAATCCGTTCTGTTTCCGAAATTATTCTATCTTATACAGAATATCCCATTACCTATTCATAAAATGGATATAATTAAATATAATAAGGCATGTTCTAAACTGCTTTGGAAAGGTGCAAAAGCTCGTATCTCTGTGTCTCGGCTTATGAATAACATAGAAGCAGCTGGGCTTACGCTCCCCAATATACAATTCTATAGTTTGGCGGCCCATGTCAAGGTTGCAGTGGACTGGTTAACAGAGCAAGAACAAGTTTCTGCAGAGGCCTGGGAAGCTACTTTGGCAGCTCCTTTCGTCTAGATGCTATCTTACACTGCCCAATCACTGCTCTCCCTGCGACGATTTTTGCGCTTTTAACTTTTAGATATATTATTGTAGCATGGCAAAAATTTTGTGTGGCTGCGGATTGCTCTCCACATGTTTCTAAATATTTACCCATTACAGGTAATCCAACCTTTATGCCAGGGTTGACAGATGAAGTTTTCAGAACGTGGTCCATTAAAGGGATGGTATATGTAAATCAAATGTTAAATTCAGATGTAGTTCCATTAACTTTCATAGAACTTAGCAATCAATTCGGGCTGTCGCACAAAGAGTTTTATGCCTATTTACAACTAAGACATTTTATACATGAATTAAAGCAAAATTATGGTGTAGAATGATCACTTAGGGAGCTACAAACCAGGATAAATATTTTTCAAGGGGGAGTATGTTCCATTGCTCCATTTTACTCTCTCCTCAAGGGCCTTCTGCAGAGCAAGTTGAGTACATAGTTACAAAATTGAGTAATTTTTTTCAGAGATAGATAGCGAAGTTATAGAGAATGCGTTTAAGGTGACTCATAAAAGTTGGTTTTTGACAACATGGAGAGAATCACAGATTAAATTGTCTTTACTGGTGTATTTAACTCCGGCAAGACTATCTAGCTGGTATAAGACAAGGAACGTATGCTCCAGATGCAGTTCTCCTGTGGCAGATCTGTTATATTGCTTCTGGGCCTGCCCAAAGATTGCTCAATTTTGGTCTAAGGTAATATGTTGGATGAATGTAATTCTTAAATTAGACTATGATATATATCCGATGGAAATATTTTTTCTAGTGAAATCACAGGCAGCTTTGTGAAACTTCAAATTAATCAACTTGATTATATTTCTTGGATGTAGCCTAATATTGAGAGCATGGAAGGCTAAAACAGCACCTAGTCTGCAAGAGCTTAAGAATGCGTTAGTTTCACAATACACACTTGAGCAATATAATTTACAAAGCCCAACTGACGCAGGGTTAGCACTCTTTTTTAAACAGTGGAAAGTGTTTATTTTATCCTTTCAAGTTGAGACTCAAAATATTCTAGTTAGACCATTTAAGAAAACTGCTTATGTCCAATTGCAAGTGCTTGCCGGACACTTGCCTAGTGCGTGGCTTGATGATATTGACAATAGTGGAGAGCAGGGAGAGGAACAAGAATAGGGTAGGAGGATCGGGGGTCGAGTGGTTTGGGGGAAGGATTATATATATATATATATATATATATGTGTATATTTTTTCCCCTAATGTAATAACAGAGAAATGTAATTTAAGAATGACTCTGATAAAGAATATTCAATGTAGCATCTTAAAGGAGGAAACAATGTAGGGCTTTTTTGTTTGGGTAATAAGAGGAGAGACATTTGTTTTGTTTTTGTATTCTGTTTAATTAATAGATAAAATTGCAACAGGTATGTGTGTTATATGGTCAGAAGCTCAAATGAGTTATGAGAGTTAAAGATGTATTATTGACATGTATTGGAGATATATGTATATATTAGTAAGAGATATTTTTGCTTTTTTCCTTTTGATGCTGTAATAATATAGACGCATTCCTGTTGTTGATCAATAAAAAATATATTATAAAAAAAAAATTAAGCTTTTTTGGAGAAGTTTTCAGGGGAGACAGAATGTAACAGGGAGCATGCAGCATCAATTTTTCTTTTTTTAGCACATCAAATGGTTCTGCTTTCAGTGTACTTGTAATCACTTGTGTTTTCACTTTTATGTATGTCTATGTCTATCAGTGTATTAATAATTTTGCTTTGATAATATAATGAGACCTATAAGAGAAGTACCGACACTTAACATCCTTACCATCCTATATTAGGGACACAATATATGTATTAAGATGGGTTAATTGAATAAAATTTAGTAAACAATGTAGTACTGCAGTAAGGCCAGCAGAATAAGGAAGCAAACAGAGGTGCCACAATGGCCTAGTACCACCAAACCAGGTGATAAAAACAGGACAAATAATTACTCACAAACCTGATGCACCCAATGGTGCTATTGGGACGGGCTGGAACTTTGCAGTAGTCCAGCTCACTGGGTGGGACCAAACTGTTGTCCAGAGCAAGAGGGTTCCAGAGGGATCACCACGATCACCACCTATATAGGGATGTAAAGCAAACTACCATGGCACAGTACAGTGTAATAAAGCAGAGTTATAAGATATGGTTACACTTACAAGATAGAAAGCACCTCCAGGTGTAATAAAAGTGGACTGGGACTTCACAGCCGCCCAGCAAACTGAACTCCACTGCAAACCAGGTAATACTCCAAGTCCCAAGGCATAGGGTGATAAACTCCAAACAGCAGCAAGTGTATATATTAAAAACAATTTCTTTATTTAAAAGCTATGCGTTTCTCAGCCTCTATAGGGCTGTTTCCTCAGGCTATTCTCTAAACAATGTAGTATTACAGTGAGTAAGGCCAACAGAATGCTTGGATGTATTGGTAGAGGTATTTGCAGCACAAATAGTAAGGTTTTATGCCACTTATATAAAAGGGCTTAGTAAAACTGAGCCACTGAGTATTTTACATAAAAAGGAAAATTCAAGAACAAGGGGCCATGATCTTAAGCTGAAGGGTAGTATATTCAGGAGTAATTTGAGGAAGCACTTCATTACAGAAAGAGTGATTGATTCATGGAAAAAAAAACTTCCACAAGAGGTGGTAATGACAAACACTGTGGGGGGCTTTAAGAAAGCCTGGGATAAGCATAAGGCTATCCTACCAACTAGGTAAGTTTATACATTTAGGAAATATCAGGCAGAGCTGGGTCTATGGCTCTTAACTGTGGTCAGTATCTATGTTTCTATAAACTTGAGCTCTGAAACCTTCACTAGTTTTCACACAGAATATTTATACACTTCAATTATTTATAAATATGGCTGTAAAGAAGTAAAATATTTCATGAGTTTGGAATCGAATGTGTCACAGGAACATATATTGGGCTTTAAAGTTAGCGTGGGTCACAATAAGAAATATTGTGACTGCGCTAACTTACACGCGTATTACAATTAAAAGTAAATGGTTGCTCTCAAGTGGAAACAGAATTTGCACTTGATGGGTTAGCATGACTGAAGACCTAGCGTAAAGTGTAAGGGGTAAGAAAATGTGCACCAAACACAACATAGATACATTAAATTAAAGTTTTACACTCATATTTACACTTTCAAATAAAAAATATTCTCATAAGTATTAATAATTTTTTTTTATAAGGGTTAAAATGTATATGACATATGACTAGGTATTTGACTGGAAAGAGCTATAATATATATATATATATATATATATATATATATATATATATATATATATGTGTGTGTGTTTGTGTGTGTGTGTGTGTGTGTGTGTGTGCGTGTCTTTGTGTGTGTATTTATATGTTAATGTATGTATTTACATAAATACACACATATATTTTACATTGCAATGTCCTTCACTTAGAAGAAAATATTCTTTTTTCTCTCTCTCTCTATATATATATATAAAGTGCTCTCCACACAAAAAATGGCACCTTTGGTGTAAATATGAGCAAAAAAGCTGTGAAAATTTGTCTTTATTGTTTAAAAAATACACAAAAATACTCTGACATATGTGTGACACAATCATTGGCATCCCTATGAATTCATATGAGAAAAATATAATTGAAATATATTCCCATTGATATTTTACATTGTTTAGTACACCTAGGTGACTAGGAACAGGAAATTGTTCATCCATAACTTCTTGTTTCACAGGGGTATAAATATGAGGTAACACATAGGCCAAATTCCCTTAGTCATTCATCACAATGAGTAAGACCAAGGAATATAGCTGTGATGTGCGGCAAAAGGTTGTTGAGCTTCACAAAATGGGAAGTGGCTATAAGGAAATAGCCAAAGCATTGAAAATGTCAATCTCCACCATAAGGGCAATAATTAAGAAGTTATAGTCAACTGGAAATATTATGAATCAACCTGGAAGAGGACTTGTGTCTATATTGTCTCAATGCACTATGAAGAAGATGGTTAGAGTGGCCAAAATATCTCCAAGGATCACAGCTGAAGAATTGCAGTTTGGTAGGGTTTCATCCAAAAACACACTCAATCATTTTCAGTTTGCCAGATCAGGTTCTATGGTCAGGTGAAACCAAAATAGAGCTTTTTGGCAATAAAACCAAAGGTGGTTTTGGCGCACACAGAGAGGTAGCCATATGGAAAAGTACCTCATGGCCACAGTTAAATATGTTGGTGGCTCTTTAATGATTTGAGACTTTTTTTCTGTCAGATTATTGTTGGATTAACCCCCCGCCCCCCTTGTGAATTATTGATTTTAAGAAACAAATAAAGTCTCTTGTTTTTAAGACTTAATGTTGCGACTTAAAGGGACACTGAACCAAAAAAAATTATTTTGTGATTCAGATAGAGCATGCAATTTTAAGCAACTTTCTAATTACTCCTATTATCAATTTTTCTTTGTTCTCTTGCTATCTTTATTTGAAAAAGAAGGCATCTAAGCTATTGTTTGGTTCAGACCTCTGGACAGCACTTGTTGGTGGGTGAATTTATCCACCAACCCAGAATGTTCACCAAAAATGGGCCTGCGTCTAAACTGACATTCTTGCATTTCAAATAAAGATACCAAGAGAATTAAGAAAATTTGATAATAGGAGTAAATTAGAAAGTTGCTTAAAATTACATGCTCTATCTGAATCACAAAAGAAAAAATTTGGGTTCAGTGTCCCTTTAACCTTTTTGCTTTTGATTTACATGCAGCTTGATTACATACAGGTATGTTCTCTCTCTGAAGATCTGAGCAAACTTTTCTGAGATTAAATGAACACCTGACTGCCTCTGCCATAAAGCTTAATAGGGATCATGGTTTGATCTTCCAGCATGACAATGATCCTAAACATACATCAAAATCAACACAAAAATGGTTTACAAAATCAAGATTCTGCCATGGCCATCCCAGACCCCTGACTTGAACCCTATAGAAACCTGTGGGGTGAACTGAAGAGGAGAGTCCACCAGCGTCAACCTCGAAATATGAAAGATCTGGAGAGAAATCCCTTGCCATTTATTCTACAACCTCATAAGGCATTATAGGAGAAGACTCAGAGCTGATATTGTGACAACTGGAGGAAGCACAAGGTATTGACTAAAAGAGTTCCAATAATTGTGCCACACATATATTTTAGACATGTGCGATTCATTTCGGATCGATTCGGAAATTCGGCTGAATTCATAAAATTCGGGATTCGGATCGATTCGGATTTCCAAATTAAAATAGTGCCGAATCTAACGAATAAATCCGAATTAGTTCGGATTTATTCAGATTTATTCAGTAGATTCAGATGCCATGGATTACACTAGTATTGTACAGTATATTAGGTTATATCACTCTGCTATGGGTTACACCTAATATACAGTACATAATACTAGTCTAATACACAGCACATCCCACCTAATACTTACCGAAATTCCGAATTTCCGAACCGAATCAAACCGAATCCAGCCGGATTTATTCAAATCCGAATAAATCTGAAACGAATCCGAAACGAATTGATTCAAATTTTTCCGAATTCGAATCGATCCGAACCGAAATTAAAAAAAAATCTGATTCGATCTGAACCGAACCGAACCAAATTTTTTCGCCATGCACATGTCTAATATATTTGAAGATTATTTTTTTTGGATAAAGTTGTGTTGTGTTTGCAATTGTTTGATGTCCATGAAAGCAGAGTATTTTTGTGTATTTTTTTAACAAAAAATTTAAAATTTAAACAGTAAAAACAATTTTTCACAGTCTTCTTTGCTCATTTTTACCAAGGGTGTCAATATTTGTGGAGGGCACTATATATATATATATATATATATATATATATATATAAGGCACAAGGGTGGGGAAGAAGCTTCACACTAGGGAGAAATGTAAGCGTAGATTATAAATTTCACAAATGTTTTAATTGACAAGTCAAATGCTCACTCAAAATAAAATAAAAACCTGTCAGTATATGGCCGGGTTATAATACAATATATTTAATAATTATTCTTTAAAATGAACCCCAAATAAAAATGCATGTACCAAGACAATAAAATTCATGTAAATTCCTAAGTTCTTTTTTATTAGTTAATATTTATAGACACATTGAAATATATTTGTAGAAAACCAAATCTGAATTAAATTATACACGTTTAAATTATTATAATATGCTATGCAAAGATCATAAAATGTACCTTTAGAACTAGCCTTATTCACAATTGAGTTTCATTAAAATATCACAATAAGATAGCAAGATGTAAGCCACTAACATTCAGAATTATACTTTAACAGTGCTTAATTAAACAATAGAACAATATACACTCTAATTAAAAAACACCAGGAGTTATATATATTCTTAATGTAAATAGTCAGTTTAAATGCCAATTTATCTAAGCTGAAATAAATTCTTAGTTATCTACAATTAAGACAATTCTAAAATATATATATATATATTTGCAAAGATAAATTACTTAGCACTAAGGATTAGTTTTGAAATATATAGGCTATGAAATATTAGTTTTAAAATACAAATATGCTCTTTAAATTTATTAACTACAGCAGCAATGAATGTTTGTTTTTAAATATTACCTATATTTAGCAACCTTTATACTTTACCCAAAATGACCAAATCAATAGTTCAGCTTCAAAATTTGTTCCACCTCATATGAAAATAAGTGTATTTGCAATGGATAAGAAAAAGGTAGCCCAATTTGCTTATAGTAACTGTTTTTCAAAAGCAGCCAAATATTTTAGTTACTAGTCCTTCAGCAATAGTCAGCAAACAACCTCCTCTCTCCTCTTGCATACAGCTTATATCATCTAATCATAGGTGAAACGATATGGGAGGCGCTTACAGAGCTGAGTATGGATTGGCCCTGGGAAATTTCATTTTTAACAGCCAAAGGCCTTTTGGCGGTAATACTGGATTTTGGCCATCGGGGGCAGCAGACAGAGACAAACGGTTTCATTCAATCATTTCTATACAATAAAGACATTTCTTTAAATGTGTATTTAAAATGCTATAATTTCTTTATATTGGACAGCTGTAATGACAACAAAAACAGAGGCGCCACATGTGTAGATCAATAAGGACCAACAATATCCAAATGAAACAAGCTACAGGATACTCACAAACGTGAAGGCACTCAATTGTGCCTATAGGAACAGGCTGGTATTTTCACAGCAAACCAGCTGGCTGTAATAGGGAATCCCCGTCGTGATATCCTATGGTTCTTGTTGTCCCAACCGTGACCCTTGCCTGTGTCACTTTCAGCAAAAAAGGAACTAGAGTGAAGAGGGGAGAAAGGCTAAACAGCCTTTAGGTTACTTGCAAGTGAAATGCCACACTAACACCAGGCTTGTATAAAAATTAAAACAAGTATTTTATTGTGCAAAAATAAAAATACCATCAGTGCATAAAAATACAACTGGGTGTGTTTAAAAGGCAAATCTCCGTGTATGTACAGAGATAATAGCGACGCGTTTCTCAGGGATAACCCTGTTTCCTCAGGCTTGTATACTCTGACCCTGTTTTAGATCCCTTTAAATAGGGCACAGTAACCATATGTTTCCAATAAACCCTCCCCTTCCTTCACATAAACCAATAAAACCTTTTCTTTCCCTAAACGCCCACTTGTTGCAATAATTAGGGAAATACTATAATATAAATATATAAATGAGTGCACCAATATAATCTCCTATGAGTTGCGACCTATATGTTGGTAACTGTAATATTGCATAAGTGTGAATCCATGCCGATTTTGAAATAATTAAAAATTGGACTAATGTAAACAAACTACGTGCATAACGTTTCCTTAACCAATAGCAACCAATCTTATGGGGGCTTGTGTCTCAGAACGAGTCTGATTGGTGTGCGCCTGGATCATCAGATAGACTACACAGACCGTCATGCCTCACTCATGTTTAGAGCTTCCCGGAGGTGTATCAGCATGACCGTCTGATTTGCTAAGTGCCCTCCCGACGGCGGAAGTGATATAATAGCAAAGCACTCGGGTTGCATAGTTCTAAGTAATAAATTCAATGCGCTAGGTAAAGGCACCCGATTGGACGGGATGAGACAGTAACAAGTACACACTGTACATAATACATCGAAAAGATTGTTAGATGTAGTGCAAAGTTAGTACATCTCTAAGTATTCTATCATGTCATTTGTAATAAATATGTGTGCTCGCGAGTACACATTGTGCGTGATATATATCTATGAAGTAAATGATATAATGATACAAAGATAGATATCTAGGCAATACCTAATGTGCTGGTGTGATGGAATAATATGTGACATGTATCTGAATGATACCTAATAAAATAGTGCAATGTCCATGATTATGACCAAATATTTATAAAAGTGCTATAATAAACAATGCTATACCTCCTGTGTGTGGATGGTCATAAAGAACGTATCATGGAAATTATTAGTGTTGTAATTATTGCGAATGTGTGATAAAACCTGTGATAGTGTGAGTATGTGTATAAAAATATGTATAAACCTAAAAACGTGTATATGTATCTACCTAAAGAGGATCTAACCCTTAAATATGTGCAAATATATATACACCTAAAATGGATCTAACAATTATGTGGGAGATAATATGAATATATTATCTAGAAGTGACTGTGAGGACATGTGGATATAATAATCACCACATGATCTATATATATGCTCACTACATGAGTAATGACCTATATTCTAATGTAAACTTAAGTGAATCTAACCATTAAGTGAAATTATTTGAACAAAATTCTCAGGCCACATCACCTAAGCATATATACACTCACTACGTGAGTGGTTACCTACAGACTCATGTTATTGTACTAATGATAACCTATAGCTAAGCAACGAGTGGGCGGGGAAAGTCCAGTGTACAGAGTCTTCCTAAACACTAACACCAAAAATATAAATGATTAAAAAATGCAAATAAGTTAAAATTATAAAACATCAAAAATTATAATTATGATGATCGTTAAAACTTAGATAGATGGGATGGTAAGAGATATTAATCTACGATAAACTCAGTGAGGACCCTACTCATATGACTAATGATTGTAGGATGTAAAGAAAAATCATATAAATGCAGCTGAATCTATAACTTCATTGAGGCCAGTGGGAAATAGACTATTGAATTTGAAAATCCAATAGGTTTCCCTTTGTCTAAGCTTGTTGAACCTATTGTACAAGTTACTTTTGGGAATACTTTCTATTGGAGTGATTTTGAATGAGCATTTACCGGATACATATTTCTCACAAATATGTCGGGATACACTATGTTTGGATGACTTTACTTTGATGTTCCTTAGGTGTTCACTCCATCGGGTTCTGACCTTTCTACAGGTCCTACCTATATACTGGATCCCACAATTACATGTGAGTGCATAGATAACAAAACTGGAATCACAGGTCATTTTACTTTTAATATGAAATGTTTCCCCATTGTTATGTGATACTATGTTGGTGAATCCATGAGTTATGTGTTCACACATAAAACATAGTTTCTTTCCACATCTGTATGCTCCCATCTTGTTGGAAGTGTTATTACCTATCTTTCTTCCTGATCTACATATATTAACAATTTTCCTTTTTGACATAACAACCTTGCTTGGGGCCAGTTTTTGTTTATATGTAGGTGCTCTTTTGAAAACCAATTTTGGTTGTGATGGAAGGGTTTTATTTAAGACTGGATCTTTTAAGAGAATCGGCCAATGTTTTTTTAGGACTTTATTAATAATTCTATGATTGGAATTATACTGTGTAACAAAGAGTGGTTGTTTATTGAAAGTCATCTCCTCCTTATTTTTATATTGATCTGGAACAGAAGCTGCTGATAATAATGCTTCCCTATTTAAGTCTCCTGCTCTCTGCTGGCCCTTGTTAATAAGTTCTGGGGGATACCCCTTTTCCAAAAATCTGGATGTTAAAATAAGAGATTGTTGATTGTATTGTTCTATTGTGCTGCAGTTCCTACGCAGACGACAGAACTGACTGAATGGAATATTTGTTTTCCATCTTGTTAAGTGATTGCTCGAAAAATGTAAGAAATTATTACAGTCTACTTTTTTAAAAAAAGTAGACGTATATATGTTACCTAGTGAGTCCCAACAGAGTGTGACATCTAAGAATTCTATACAGTCCTTTTGTAAGTTGTGTGTAAAACCTATGCCCATATTATTCCTATTCAAATGTGAAACAAAATTAAGAGCTTCAGGTTCTGAACCATCAAAAATGAAAATTAAATCATCTATGTAACGGCCATAGAACACCAGATTGCCCCTCCATCTCGAGTTGTAAATATATAGATCCTTAAAATGACCCATAAATAAATTTGCGAAACTGGGGGCAAATCTGGTGCCCATGGCCGTTCCCTTAATCTGTAAATAAAAAGTGTCTAAAAACTGAAAATAATTATGTTTCAAAATGAAGTTAATGAGTAGTAACAGATATTCTTTTTGTTTCAAAGGCATGTATAGATCTCCATTCAAATACAATTGTGTGGATGTTATCCCTAGATCATTAGATATATTTGAATAGAGAGACCCAACATCACATGAGAGCCAGAGGTAGTTCCCACTGTTGTTTTTTATACCATGTAGTTTGTTGAGTAGGTCTCTAGTGTCTTTGATATAAGACGGTAGGTTAATGACATGTCTCTGTAAATAGATGTCGATATATTCAGATAGTTTATCAGTAATGCTGTTCATACCCGCTATGATGGGCCTACCGGGGGGAGTTGTCTCATTTTTGTGGAGTTTTGGAAGATGGTAGTAATATGGTGTACTGGGGTGATCAGGTGTAAGATATCTTTTCTCTTTTTTAGTGAGAATACTACCAGCATGACCTTGTTCCAACAATAGATTGAGTTTCTTAGTATAATTTATAGTGGGATCAAAGGATAGTTTGATATAATAATCTGTATCATCTAAAATACGACATTGGCCGATTCTCTTAAAAGATCCAGTCTTAAATAAAACCCTTCCATCACAACCGAAATTGGTTTTCAAAAGAGCACCTACATATAAACAAAAACTGGCCCCAAGCAAGGTTGTTATGTCAAAAAGGAAAATTGTTAATATATGTAGATCAGGAAGAAAGATAGGTAATAACACTTCCAACAAGATGGGAGCATACAGATGTGGAAAGAAACTATGTTTTATGTGTGAACACATAACTCATGGATTCACCAACATAGTATCACATAACAATGGGGAAACATTTCATATTAAAAGTAAAATGACCTGTGATTCCAGTTTTGTTATCTATGCACTCACATGTAATTGTGGGATCCAGTATATAGGTAGGACCTGTAGAAAGGTCAGAACCCGATGGAGTGAACACCTAAGGAACATCAAAGTAAAGTCATCCAAACATAGTGTATCCCGACATATTTGTGAGAAATTTGTATCCGGTAAATGCTCATTCAAAATCACTCCAATAGAAAGTATTCCCAAAAGTAACTTGTACAATAGGTTCAACAAGCTTAGACAAAGGGAAACCTATTGGATTTTCAAATTCAATAGTCTATTTCAACTGGCCTCAATGAAGTTATAGATTCAGCTGCATTTATATGATTGTTCTTTACATCCTACAATCATTAGTCATATGAGTAGGGTCCTCACTGAGTTTATCGTAGATTAATATCTCTTACCATCCCATCTATCTAAGTTTTAACGATCATCATAATTATAATTTTTGATGTTTTATAATTTTAACTTATTTGCATTTTTTAATCATTTATATTTTTGGTGTTAGTGTTTAGGAAGACTCTGTACACTGGACTTTCCCCGCCCACTCGTTGCTTAGCTATAGGTTATCATTAGTACAATAACATGAGTCTGTAGGTAACCACTCACGTAGTGAGTGTATATATGCTTAGGTGATGTGGCCTGAGAATTTTGTTCAAATAATTTCACTTAATGGTTAGATTCACTTAAGTTTACATTAGAATATAGGTCATTACTCATGTAGTGAGCATATATATAGATCATGTGGTGATTATTATATCCACATGTCCTCACAGTCACTTCTAGATAATATATTCATATTATCTCAAACATAATTGTTAGATCCATTTTAGGTGTATATATATTTGCACATATTTAAGGGTTAGATCCTCTTTAGGTAGATACATATACACGTTTTTAGGTTTATACATATTTTTATACACATACTCACACTATCACAGGTTTTATCACACATTCGCAATAATTACAACACTAATAATTTCCATGATACGTTCTTTATGACCATCCACACACAGGAGGTATAGCATTGTTTATTATAGCACTTTTATAAATATTTGGTCATAATCATGGACATTGCACTATTTTATTAGGTATCATTCAGATAAATGTCACATATTATTCCATCACACCAGCACATTAGGTATTGCTTAGATATCTATCTTTGTATCATTATATCATTTACTTCATAGATATATATCATGCACAATGTGTACTCGCGAGCACACATATTTATTACAAATGACATGATAGAATACTTAGAGATGTACTAACTTTGCACTACATCTAACAATCTTTTCGATGTATTATGTACAGTGTGTACTTGTTATTGTCTCATCCCGTCCAATCGGGTGCCTTTACCTAGCGCATTGAATTTATTACTTAGAACTATGCAACCCGAGTGCTTTGCTATTATATCACTTCCGCCATCGGGAGGGCACTTAGCAAATCAGACGGTCATGCTGATACACCTCCGGGAAGCTCTAAACATGAGTGAGGCATGACGGTCTGTGTAGTCTATCTGATGATCAGGGTGCACACCAATCAGACTCGTTCTGAGACACAAGCCCCCATAAGATTGGTTGCTATTGGTTAAGGAAACGTTATGCACGTAGTTTGTTTACATTAGTCCAATTTTTAATTATTTCAAAATCGGCATGGATTCACACTTATGCAATATTACAGTTACCAACATATAGGTCGCAACTCATAGGAGATTATATTGGTCTACTCATTTATATATTTATATTATAGTATTTCCCTAATTATTGCAACAAGTGGGCGTTTAGGGAAAGAAAAGGTTTTATTGGTTTATGTGAAGGAAGGGGAGGGTTTATTGGAAACATATGGTTACTGTGCCCTATTTAAAGGGATCTAAAACAGGGTCAGAGTATACAAGCCTGAGGAAACAGGGTTATCCCTGAGAAACGCGTCGCTATTATCTCTGTACATACAAGATTTGCCTTTTAAACACACCCAGTTGTATTTTTATGCACTGATGGTATTTTTATTTTTGCACAATAAAATACTTGTTTTAATTTTTATACAAGCCTGGTGTTAGTGTGGCATTTCACTTGCAAGTAACCTAAAGGCTGTTTAGCCTTTCTCCCCTCTTCACTCTAGTTCCTTTTTGCTGAAAGTGACACAGGCAAGGGTCACGGTTGGGACAACAAGAACCATAGGATATCACGACGGGGATTCCCTTGTACAGCCAGCTGGTTTGCTGTGAAAATACCAGCCTGTTCCTATAGGCACAATTGAGTGCCTTCACGTTTGTGAGTATCCTGTAGCTTGTTTCATTTGGATATTGTTGGTCCTTATTGATCTACACATGTGGCGCCTCTGTTTTTGTTGTCATTACAGCTGTCCATTTTAGAAGTTACACCATCGTTTGGGTGAAGACCGAGAGCTGCCTTTTCCACATTTGGACTTTCAGATACAATTGGAACTTTACTATTGTCAGATTGGTCACGTGCCACGTCTGTATATACACAATTTTTATTTAATTTCTTTTCATTTCTTAACATTATGTATATTGTGTAATAAGTTGTTTATTGTGTAATAAGTTGAACATTTATTTTATTAATATCTATCATTGTTCATTCAGCGCCTCCTATAGGAGATCCATGGTATATAATATCACGGATTTTCCTGTTTTTTTTATAATTTCTTTATATTAATATGTTACATGTTCAAATACACATGGGTCATACAGTATCATTTTGTTTCTGATCATTTTAAAACCACATGTGAATATATTCCATTTATAATATTTAAAAAAAATCCATTTAAAATAGCATTTGATTATTTCCCCATATTCATACAAAAACCGCAGCATATTTCACATTCATTGCACTTCTTTCTGAATGTATAGATTAATGCCCATGACCAATTGTTGTCTGCAACACAAAGAAATAATTGTTAGAAATGTTAAACATTCATATATCTATTTGCAATATTTATCAATCTCAGCAAATATTTATCTAATATGAATGCTATCTGTTACTGCTTCTTAGGTCCACAATTTCCCATATTCATATGTTTATAATTAATATCACATAAATAGACAGTCTCATATCCATTCAAATATATATTTTCCTACAATGCTGATGTATATTTTACTTGAAATCTAAATACAGTTATATTTTGAACAGTGAATTTTGAGAGTCACAATACAACATATTTTCTGTTTAGCTAGCAATACAGACGTGTATTTGATGTTAAGGGGCAATTAACAAGCCTGTGCTAATTACCATTTCCTTGGGATTTTGACCAGCTTTTCACTGCTGATTACAGACCCAGCGCCCCTCTCACCACAGGTAGTAGTATCCTGATCTAGGTACCATGCTTATCTTTGATTGAAAAAGACCTAATCTCATCAAGTGGTGAGGTAAAAAAAAATGTTTTGAAGTTTGTATTTGGCTAGGGAGCAAATGTCCTCTTTTTTGAAGTTTTTGGGACATCTCATCTGCATTGAGTTTTAAGATGTATATTCAGATTATATGGGTTTCAAGTCAATTCCTGACATCAGAATTTTAACCTTATAGTAAATATCTGATAAGACTATGGCTTCATATATAAACAAATTATTTTGTCTTATTCTATACATATATGTTAGTATATGTCATTCACCTGTACCCTGACAAACCTTGCTAAGTGCCAAGGTGCACTACAGTCACACATCAGGTAAAGAACACCAGAATCACAGGTACTGTCCTCCTAGTGAAATGCTGCTCCACAAGGATTTCTTCCTTCCGGTCAGTTCAAGGTATCCAACTCCAGGGTAGGGAGCACTGATGTACATGAACATCCCGGTCTAATACCCTCGCATTTTATAGTAAATGAGTATGGAAATGTCCCCCGTTCGCAGCGTACTTGCAGTATTCAATCACCTTTCATTCCGAACGTACTCTATGAACATTATTTCCTTATACATATGCATGTCTTAGATACTATACTGTAGTTTACTTTTCCCCAATGGGTTCCTGAAGCACTATAGCACGTGTTACATGTTATCCAATAAAATCTCCTTATTCTCAAAAACACCGCCTTGTTAACCAGTCATCATACAGAATCATGCATACTAATTAGCCATGTGGTCTTTTATATCAACATTCCCTTCCATCATTTACCTGTTAGGAATGGAACAGAGATAGCCTGTCCCAAGCAATGCGAGTCCCTATCCCACACTTGCATTACTAAAACAGGGTGTCACTCCCTTTTCTCAGCAGAAAAAAGCTTCAAATGGCCTTTTGCCTTGATTTATATTCTCATCCCCTTCAAATTTATATAAAGATATTTCTATCACCCTGGATGACCAAATGCTATTTGTCATATCGTCAATCCTCTATATACAAGAGACCCCTCTACACAGCTAGGCATCAGATATATACCTATCAATCAGATCCTTCTCCTAGACTCCATTCTATAGCTACCCTTTTCAAATCACTCATGTGTTCCCATGTCCCTACTAATCCCCTTCTAGAGATATAATTACATGAAGGCTGCCAATTCAATATCTATATTTAACCCTTGGGGTCCAGTGTGCCCAATCGGGGTATCCGAAAGGTTTCCCTCTTACAGAGGGTCAACAATCAACCCCCCCTCTCATCTGTCTTTCTACCTGTTCAAAAGCCTTCACCTTCATTGCCTTCTGATCTTACCCATGGACAATTGTGATGTGAGCAGATACACTATGCTTCTATTGTGAAATCTTTGGGGTCTCCCAGAAATAGATCTGATGGGTTCTCATTTGAACAACAAACTTACCAGATACTGCAAGGTCCAGGGATACTCAAGCCGAGTTTGTGTATACTCTATTAGCTCCTTGGTCATTTCAGCTTGCTTATCGGTTTCCTCTGGTTCTTCTTTGCAGGGTGATCTCCAAGATAAGCCTAGAGAAATCATCAGTAATCCTGATTGCTGTAGCTTGGCCTTGCAGGATTTGGTATGCAGATCTGGTTAAGATGTCCAATTGCCTTCCTTAGCCTCTTCCTCTATGGTCAGACCTTCTGTCTCAAGTTCTGTTTTTCCATCCGTATTTCAAGTCTCTGAACTTGATGGCATGGTAATTGAACAGTTAGTCCTTAGGCATAGAGGTTTATCTGATTCTGCGATTGAAACCTTAATTCAGGCTTGTAAGCCTGTAAGTAGGAAGATTTATCATAAGGTTTGGAAGACCTTTATTTATTGGTGTATGATCATGATTTTTCCTGGCATTCTTTTAGAATTCCTAGAATTTTTCAGTTCTTGCAGGATGGTTTGGATAAGGGCTTAGCTGCCAGTTCTCTGAAGGGGCAGATTTCTGCTCTTTCAGTATCGTTTCATAGGAAGATTACTAATTTTCATAATATTCATGGTTTTATTCGGGCGTTGGCCCATATAAAACGGGTAATTAAAGGGACACTGAACCCAATTTTTTTCTTTAGTGATTCAGATAGAGCATGCAATTTTAAACAACTTTCTAATTTATTCCTATTATCAATTTTTCTTCGTTCTCTTGCTTTCTTTATTTGAAAAAGAATGCATCTAAGCTATTTTTTTTGTTCAGACCATGGAAAGCACTTGTTTATTGGTAGGTGAATTTATCCACCAATCAGCAAGAACAACACAGTGTGTTCACCAAAAATGGGCCGGCATCTAAACTTACATTCTTGCATTTCAAAGAAAGATACCAAGAGAATGAAAATAATTTGATAATAGGAGTAAATTAGAAAGTTGCCTAAAATTGCATGCTATATCTGAATCATGATAGAAAAAAATTGGGTTCAATGTCCCTTTAAGCCAATTTTTCCTCCATGGAGTCTTAACTTGTTGAAAGTTTTACAGGATACTCCTTTTGAACCTATGCATAATATGAATGTTAAACTGCTTTCTTAGGCCTAGATTTAGAGTTGGGCGGTAGCCGTGAAAACCAGCGTTAGAGGCTCCTAACGCTGGTTTTTACCGCCCTCTGGTATTTGGAGTCACTCAGGAAAGGGTCTAACCAGCCGCGACTTTTCCATACCGCAGATCCCCTTACGTCAATTGCGTATCCTATCTTTTCAATGGGATCTTTCTAACTCCGGTATTTAGAGTCGTGGCTGAAGTGAGCGTTAGAAATCTAACGACAAAACTCCAGCCGCAGAAAAAAGTCAGTAGTTAAGAGCTTTCTGGGCTAACACCGGTTTATAAAGCTCTTAACTACTGTGCTCTAAAGTACACTAACACCCATAAACTACCTATGTACCCCTAAACCGAGGTCCCCCCACATCGCCGCCACTCGATTACATTTTTTAATCCCTAATCTGCCGACCGCCACCTACGTTATACTTATGTACCCCTAATCTGCTGCCCCTAACACCGCTGCCCCCTATATTATATTTATTAACCCCTAATCTGCCCCCCTCAACGTCGCCTCCACCTGCCTACACTTATTAACCCCTAATCTACCGAGCGGACCGCACCGCTACTATAATAAAGTTATTAACCCCTAATCCACCTCACTCCCGCCTCAATAACCCTATAATAAATAGTATTAACCCCTAATCTGCCCTCCCTAACATCGCCGACACCTAACTTCAATTATTAACCCCTAATCTGCCGACCGAATCTCGCCGCTACTGTAATAAATGTATTAACCTCTAAAGCTAAGTCTAACCCTAACACTAACACCCCCCTAAGTTAAATATAATTTAAATCTAACTAAATAAATTAACTCTTATTAAATAAATTATTCCTATTTAAATAGTTACCTGTAAAATAAACCCTAATATAGCTACAATATAAATTATAATTATATTACAGCTATTTTAGGATTTATATTTATTTTACAGGTAACTTTGTATTTATTTTAACCAGGTACAATAGCTATTAAATAGTTAAGAACTATTTAATAGCTAAAATAGTTAAAATAATTACATATTTACCTGTAAAATAAATCCTAACCTAAGTTACAATTAAACCTAACACTACACTATCAATAAATTAATTAAACTACCTACAATTATCTACAATTAAACCTAACACTACACTATCAATAAATTAATTAAATACAATACCTACAAATAACTACAATTAAATAAACTAACTAAAGTACAAAAAATAAAAAAGAACTAAGTTACAAAAAATAAAAAAATATTTACAAACATTAGAAAAATATTACAACAATTTTAAACTAATTACACCTACTCTAAGCCCCCTAATAAAATAACAAAGCCCCCCAAAATAAAAAAATGCCCTACCCTATTCTAAATTACAAAAGTTCAAAGCTCTTTTACCTTACCAGCCCTGAACAGGGCCCTTTGCGGGGCATGCCCCAAAGAATTCAGCTCTTTTGCCTGTAAAAAAAACCATACAATACCCCCCCAACATTAAAACCCACCACCCACATACCCCTAATCTAACCCAAGCCCCCCATAAATAAACCTAACACTAAGCCCCTGAAGATCTTCCTACCTTATCTTCACCTCGCCGGGTATCACCGATCGGTCCTGGCTCCAAAATCTTCATCCAACCCAAGCGGGGGCTGGCGATCCATAATCCTGCGGCTGAAGAGGTCCAGAAGAGGCTCCAAAGTCTTCATCCTATCCGGGAAGAAGAGGCGATCCAGACCGGCAACCATCTTGATCCAAGCAGCATCTTCTATCTTCATCCGATGAGGAACGGCTCCATCGTGAAGACCTCCAGCGCGGACCAATCTTCTTCCTCCGACATCCAACTGAAGAATGACGGTTCCTTTAAGGACATCATCCAAGATGGCGTCCCTCGAATTCCGATTGGCTGATAGGATTCTATTAGCCAATCGGAATTTTCTTACCTTAATTCCGATTGGCTGATAGAATCCTATCAGCCAATCGGAATTCGAGGGACGCCATCTTGGATGACGTCCCTTAAAGGAACCGTCATTCTTCAGTTGGACGTTGGAGGAAGAAGATTGGTCTGCGCTGGAGGTCTTCACGATAGAGCCGTTCCACATCGGATGAAGATAGAAGATGCCGCTTGGATCAAGATGGTTGCCGGTCTGGATCGCCTCTTCTTTCCGGATAGGATGAAGACTTTGGAGCCTCTTCTGGACCTCTTCAGCCGCAGGATTATAGATCGCCAGCCCCCGCTTGGGTTGGATGAAGATTTTGGAGCCAGGACCGATCGGTGTGATCTTCAGGGGCTTAGTGTTAGGTTTATTTAAGGGGGGTTTGGGTTAGATTAGGGGTATGTGGGTGGTGGGTTTTAATGTTGGGGGGGGGTATTGTACGTTTTTTTTTACAGGCAAAAGAGCTGAATTCTTTGGGGCATGCCCCACAAAGGGCCCTGTTCAGGGCTGGTAAGGTAAAAGAGCTTTGAACTTTTGTAATTTAGAATAGGGTAGGGCATTTTTTTATTTTGGGGGGCTTTGTTATTTTATTAGGGGGCTTAGAGTAGGTGTAATTAGTTTAAAATTGTTGTAATATTTTTCTAATGTTTGTAAATATTTTTTTATTTTTTGTAAATTAGTTCTTTTTTATTTTTTGTACTTTAGTTAGTTTATTGAATTGTATTTATTTGTAGGTATTGTATTTAATTAATTTATTGATAGTGTAGTGTTAGGTTTAATTGTAACTTAGGTTAGGATTTATTTTACAGGTAATTTTGTAATTATTTTAACTATTTTAGCTATTAAATAGTTCTTAACTATTTAATAGCTATTGTACCTGGTTAAAATAAATACAAAGTTACCTGTAAAATAAATATAAATCCTAAAATAGCTATAATATAATTATAATTTATATTGTAGCTATATTAGGATTTATTTTACAGGTAAGTATTTAGCTTTAAATAGGAATAATTTATTTAATAAGAGTTAATTTATTTCGTTAGATTTAAATTATATTTAACTTAGAGGGGTGTTAGTGTTAGACTTAGCTTTAGGGGTTAATACATTTATTAGAATAGCGGTGAGCTCCAGTCGGCAGATTAGGGGTTAATGTTTGAAGTTAGGTGTCGGCGATGTTAGGGAGGGCAGATTAGGGGTTAATACTATTTATTATAGGGTTATTGAGGCGGGAGTGAGGCGGATTAGGGGTTAATAACCTTATTATAATAGCGGTGCGGTCCGCTCGGCAGATTAGGGGTTAACAAGTGTAGGCAGGTGGAGGCGACGTTGTGGGGGGCAGATTAGGGGTTAATAAATATAATATAGGGGTCAGCGGTGTTAGGGGCAGCAGATTAGGGGTACATAGGGATAATGTAAGTAGCGGCGGTTTACGGAGCGGCAGATTAGGGGTTAAAAAAAATATGCAGGTGTCAGCGATAGCGGGGGCGGCAGATTAGGGGTTTATAAGTGTAAGGTTAGGGGTGTTTAGACTCGGGGTTCATGTTAGGGTGTTAGGTGCAGACTTAGGAAGTGTTTCCCCATAGCAAACAATGGGGCTGTGTTAGGAGCTGAACGCGGCTTTTTTGCAGGTGTTAGGTTTTTTTTCAGCTCAAACAGCCCCATTGTTTTCTATGGAGGAATCGTGCACGAGCACGTTTTTGAAGCTGGCCGCATCCGTAAGCACCGCTGGTATCGAGAGTTGAAGTTGCGGTAAATATGCTCTACGCTCCTTTTTTGGAGCCTAACGCAGCCATTCTGTGAACTCTAAATACCAGCGGTATTTAAAAGGTGCAGCCAGAAAAAAGCATGCGTAGCTAACGCACCCCTTTGGCTGCAAAACTCTAAATCTAGGCCTTAGAAAGTTGTATTCCTTCTAGCTATCTCTTCTTCTAGAAGAGTTTCAGAATTGTCTGCTCTTACCAGTGATCCTCCTTATCTTGTTTTCCATAAGGCAGTTTTAAGGACTAAATTTGACTTTTTGCCTAAAGTTGTTTCTTCAGACAATATCAGCAGAGAGATTATTGTTCCTTCTTTGTGTCCTAATCCCAAAATGGTTCAGAGAGATCTTTGCATAATTTGGATGTTAAAGCATTGAAATATTATATTGATGCTATTAAGGATTTCAGACAGACTTCTAGTTTGTTTATTTTTCTGGTGCTAGAAAAGGTCGGATAGTTTCTTCTGTTTTTTGGCTTCTTTTTTAAAACTTTTGATTCACAAGGCTTGCTTGGAGGCAGGTCAGCCTCCACTGCAACGGATTACTGCTCATTCAACAGGTCAGTGATCACGTCTTGGGCTTTCAAGGATGAGGCTTCAGTTGATCAAATTTGTAAGGCAGATATTTTTACTAAATTCTACCATTTTTATGTTTTTGCTTCTTCTGAGGCAGCCTTTGGTAGGAAGGTCCTTCAAGCAGTTGTCTCAACTTGATTTATTTTTACCTAATTGTACAATAAGAGAATAGAAAAAAATGCCCTTTTTGAATTTCTGTGGTGTTATGGATCATGCACGCTCACCACCTGTATGAAACAAAACATAATGGCGATTATTCTAGCTTTGGTGACCAAATAATCTAGATTTTACAGGAGGTGAGTATTTTGCATTCAATTCTTTACTGAATCCCAACAGCAGCAAAGACAGAGTGACATCATAGCAGGAAAAGTAAACAACCAATAAGATCACAGCACATGTATCAATCTCAAGGAAGACTGTCTGTACTTCCTCTTTTCTTTCCAATGCTCATCACCCAAGCAAGAGGAGACCCGAAACCAAGCAAAACACAAAATCCTCATTGGTCGAATTGGAACATAAACGTTATAAGGAGCAGATGAACAGACAGACCAGGAAATCCTAAAATCTCATGCTGGAACATTTATTTAGCAGCTGAATACACAAACCAGGAATCTATAATACTTGCACTAAAAGAAGAAATGCAATAGATTAGGCATATGAACTGTGCAATACAAGAGGATGAGTATCTAGAGATAAAACAGCAATAACACCATGCAATAGTAAATACAATATAAACATTTTCAGCTTGTAGCTTAGGCAGTCCTACTGGTCCTCTAGAGGAATAAGCTAATTTATAAAGGACCCTGGAGGGGCAGCATCTCATTATCTGGCTATCCAAGGCTCACAAACACCCACATAGGTTTGGGATGTGGGGGTAAAGGGAAGGGTAGTTACAGTGTCAGATTATTAGTGCCAAGGACAATACTTAAGCTCTGTACTTTGACCTCCAGAGTTAAAGGTTTTTTACCCCATTTATACTCCAGGGAGGAGTTTCTTTATCCCATTTATACTCCGGGGAGGAGTTTCTTTACCCAGTTTATACTCCAGGGAGGAGTTTCTTTGCACACTAATCACATGTCCTTGGAGCTATAAAAAGGAATGTTGCACCCATATTTGGCATGAATGACAACTTATTTTGTATATTAAAGATATCAATGAAATATAACAAGAAGCTCATGCTTACTGTGCTAGATAAACTTACAATTTGAAAAGGTTATGAGTAAATGCAAAGAGGAAAATAGCACCATTGCTTCAAAAAATATGCTTAGTATAGATAAGCATTTAAGAGCTGCATACACAACAGCTAGTTCAAACTCATAAAACCGTTGTCAGTGCACTAGCAGAGTGTGCAGGACAGCTATCTCAATGCAGCCTACATATATCTATATTCATTTGTAAAGCAGCAACACATGTTGCAGCACAGGGAACATTAGGTGCATAAAAGACCTGGTAGAAATGCACAAAAGACAAATATAAATAAATAAAAGAAGCTTGAGAAAATTAGAGAATTGTGGGGTAAGAAATCAGAGAAATATATTAGTGTAAGTAGCGTAAGTGTTAAAGCTAGAAGCTCAAATTTAGGACAAGTCTACTGGAGCGAAGCAGAGAAACCCCCAGAATGTGTAGTTCTAGGAAAGTTTTGTAGACAGAAATGGAAAGAGGTAACAGGAAAAAAAAGGAAAGACATAGGTCTTTTGAGCGGAGCAAAACGACAGCAGGACAACATTTGCTGACTAGGCAGAACAATTGGAAGATACAGTGTTATTGATGGATTGTAGAATGGAGAGACAGAGCCTAGCTGGTCAGAAAGGATGGTTATAAATAAATCCTAGACTGAGAGTGAACCTGGAATTGTGAGATGTTAGACATCACTATAGGTGAGTGGTTGTCAGTACTAAAAAGAAAAAGGTATCAGAAAATAAGCTAAGAAGATCTGCCAGAGCATGATAAACTAAATGTACAGTTAGAGAGGTAGAAGAAAGGTGACTGTCATCTGGAAAAAAAAGGAGTTCAGCGGCATATAAGGTTTCAGGGTGATAAAGAAATAAAAATAAGAGAAATGGCTTTTAGACTTGGTTAGACACAAACCAAACAAAGCCTGATTTATTCATTGTACTGCAGCCAAAAGGTGTAAGTGGGCCTGTGCACACTATCCAGTCAGTGTGAAGAATGATAACCATGGCAGTGTTGCCTACAAAAAGGGGCAATAATTATTTTCCAACAATTTGTTAGCAAAATTTGTTATTCAGTCCAGGGAATATACTGCCTGCAAAGCACAATGAGTAAGTAAGTATATTTATCTTATAGGTTGTGGCCAAAGGGTGGGGAGGGCGAAAGGTAGGAAAGCCCTTAGCTTAGCGAGTGGGCCTGGTACTGAGTACCACTTACCTGATAAGCCGCAAATGAAAAATGTTAATGCAGATATAGAAAGATATAGAAATAGGAAGAAAAACAATATATATGTTGGGAAAAAGAAAATAAATAAATATAGTTTGCACTATGCAAATATTAAATAAGTACTAACTGGTTGAAGACAAAGGGCATATGCACGTCTGGAGTGCATGCAACACTGGAGAAAATTTTGGTTAACCCAGAAAAAATAAATAAAATTGACACCTAGCCAGTTGCAGATAAAGGGAAATGAAAGAAAACCAACACATAATATTTATCTGCAGTGTAAAAATAAAAAGTGATGCTAAGAATAGCAAAAACTTTAATCACATGACAAACATGACAGCAGAAACTGATATACTATTCTTGCGGTTAAAAGTTTACACTAGTAGCTGAAGACCTTAGGTATAATTAGATCTTTTTGTAAACTTTTAAGGACCATTGGTAGTTTAGTGTAGGCTATGTTTTGTTTTGCTTTTTTTTTTTGGGGGGGGGGGGCTTTTTTATTTTTATATGGCTATTAGATTTGGTGTAATTAGTTTAAATATTTGATCATTTATTTTTTATTTTGTGTAACTTAGTTGTTATTTTTTTGTAACTTAGTAATTTTTAATAGATTTAAATAACTTGAGTAAGGTTAGGTTTTTAAATATGTAATATAGTTAATTTAATTTTTAGTTTAATAGTTAGGGTAGGTTAATTATAAGTTTAATATAGTTTAATGTAATTGTAGGATAATAGTTAGGGTAGGTTAATTAGTAGTTTAATATAGTTTATTTTAATTCTAAAGGTAAGTTTAAATTTATTATAAGATAGGGATGAGTTAATATTTAATGTAAAGTTAGCAGGTTGTTAGGATTAGGGGTTAATAGCTTAATTTAGTTTATGGCGATGTGGGGGGCTGGCGGTTTAGGGGTTAATAGGTTTAGTAAGTGGTAGTGATGTGGGAGGCCAGGGGTTTAGGGGTTAATACATTTATTTAGTTGCGGAGGGGTCCGGGAGTGGGGGATAAGGATTAATAAATTTATTAGAGTTGCGGTGGGCTCCGGGAGCGGAGAGATAGGGGTTAATAACTTTATTTAGTTGCGGCGGGGTCTGGGAGCGGCGGGATAGGGGTTAAACATTTTAGTATGGTGGTGGTGTTTAGTGACAGGGTATAAATAAAGTTGGGAAAAAGCAGAATAGCAGCAAGATCGAGGACTACTAGTTAACAACAGTCCACTGCTCATCACCCCGTACTTGGTGTGCAGCTTTTTGATAGCTTCTTTTTATAAATAAGGAGAGGGTATTCTGGTCCACAGCCGCCATGTTAGGCGAGCCTATTGGTGCCATTGAATGCAGCATATTTGACGGCTTGATAATTCTGATTCTTAATATAGGGTCTGTTGGGCTGCTAGGTAAGTAATATGGGTCAGAAGACCTGTGCCCTGTGAAAGGAGTTGTTAGTGGGGCCAACGCAGACTCTAGCGTCTGTTCTACCCTTGGAATAGGTCCAGTTGTGGAATGTACATGGTCTGGAATGTCAGAAAGTAGTAGTTCCTAGTCAGGTCATCTCTAGTGGGTGACGTCAAACGTAGTCCCAGACTCATTACCCGATGTAAAAGTTTCCTACTATACCTTAGTCTCTTACCCTGGATTCAGAGCCCTGTGGGGGTGTACCCTGCTGTTAGGGACCTTAATTGGGTAATAAGGGATCACAACATGTTATGATCATTTAGCAGCATACCTTAACAAGTAAACAGTTTAAACAACAAGTGCAGGAAAACATTGCAACTGATTGAAAATATATATTATTAGTCAGTGCCCTCCAATCTCCATTATGTATAGCTTTTAGACTCAGGAAAAGTAAACATGCTTTAGTGTCATCAGTCTGGGACACAGTCAGAGCCCTGATTTTGTCATGTAGCAGTTGCCATTGTAAATGACCCTTGTTTTAATGCCTGGTGTAAAAGCCTTCCCGGTATATCTTAGTCCCCTATTCTGGGTATATAACCAAGTGGGGGTGTCCCCTAAGGCTAGAAAACTTAAGTAGGCAATAAGGGGTTACAACCTGGCATGATCATATAATGACATATCTTATTAAGTATACAGGGTAAATAACAAGTGCAATAAAACATAACTGATTGAGAATATACATTACTATTTGGTGTTCCCCGATCTCCATTATTTATGGCTTTTAGTCTCAGGAAAAGTAAACAAGCTGTAGTTCCATCAGTTTAAGATGGAGTCAAAGTCCTGATTCTGATGTTTAGCATTAGGGGCCTGCGATCTCTGTGGGAGAGGATCCCATTCCTTAGCTGTTGGGCTGAGTCTCTCAGACCTATG
Source organism: Bombina bombina (assembly GCF_027579735.1). NCBI lineage: Eukaryota > Metazoa > Chordata > Amphibia > Anura > Bombinatoridae > Bombina > Bombina bombina. The sequence goes on from NC_069504.1 coordinate 437,367,550, forward strand.
GTGTACTGGAGTTTGAAGATCCTGGGTCCCAGGAGGTTTAGTCAGCAGAGAGTTCAAAGGTCTTGAGGTTTCTTGGAACCACATCTAGAGTGATTAACGAACCATCTTTATGAATGAGGAGCTTTGTTGGGTATCCCCAACAGTATTTGACTCCCATCTTCCTAAGTATAGTCGTGATTTCCCGGATAGAGCTTTATTTTTTTCATAGCATATTGAGAAAGGTCCGGAAATACCTGTATGTGTCTGACCCCTTCTGGCAGGGAAGAGGTGTTGAAGGCTGCTTTGAGTATTTGTTCTTTATATGTAAAGTAGAGGAAACGCACAATTGTATCTCGTAGTTTATCAACTGAAACATTCTTTCCTCTCGGCAGTCTATGTGCCCTGTCTATAAGGGATTCAGATGGATTTGTGGATGGCTTGAGGTGCTTGCAATATTCCAGAATAAAGTCCCCAAGTTCACTGGGTGACACATCCTCTGATATGCCCTGGAACCGGAGATTGTTCTGTCTCGAACGGTCTTTGAGATCTGCCACTTTTGCCTCTATAATATCTACCTGATCCACTATATGCTGTGAGTGGGTTATCAAATTAGCTTGTTCTATAGCTAGGTCTTCCTGCTTACATTCCAGAGCTTCGGTGCGTTCACTGATAGCTTCAATGCCTCTCCTCAGCTCAGCAACAGATCCCCGGATAGTTTTTGTGAGAGTCTCTTGCAGGTTTTTCATTCTTTCTGTTAAAGTATCAACTATTTCTGACACTGTAGTTCCATCCATAGTAACCAAAGAGGTTAGAGGTACAGGTGTAATTTGGATCAGGGCTTCGGATTGAGGAATAAGCCCAGGACTATATGAGTTGCTCTCATTGTGGATAGCGGCCTTAAAATAGTCAGCTAAGGATTTTTTTGGGAGTACAGCTGAGTGTTTTTTCCTGTTGCCTTGTGGCATGATAGTTCCCCGCAGTCCCGCAGTCCTGTTTTTAGCTATATGAGACCTTGAGACTCGGTAGTGGCCCCCCGGGTAGAAATGGCCTGAGGGTTTTAAGCCAGGACTGCGCTTATAGAAAAGCCCGGAGAAAAGAAGTGAGGTATTTTCTTAAGAGATGTTGTTGTATATAAGGTCAAAGAGTGCACTAATAATGTCTCTAGGTATATATACGTGACCCTCCTCAGGGGATATGTCACCACTGGATGCTGACGGTAAAGGGGCAGAGGATATGAACCGCTCTAACGATGGGAGCGGGAAAGGGTGAGGAGGGACACAGTAGCACAGTTTGTAGAGTGGATTATTTAGTAAGTGCAGGAGACTGCTATTTCAGGGAGGTATAGCTGTGGCTCTTTCAGCCCATTCCCTGAGCAAACAGTGTAACGCACCTCAAAACCTTATGTTGAATGCAGGCCCGAATATAGTCTCCTAGGAGCCCTCCCCAGACCTCAGAAGACAAATAAGAGGAAAGGAAGTCCCCGCTTGTAGCCTTATAAAGTTCCCCTTTAGTAAGTAACTTGACAGCTCCTGTGATAAAGCTGATCCGTGTAGGTGTTAAAGTTTAAAATGTAGGGGCAGTCTGCCTGTGCCAGTTGTGAATGTGATGTTGGATTACCACGTGGAGTATAGCTGAGTAACTGAAAGGGTGACGCAGCTGTTCAGTGGGGCTATGCACAGTTTATAATAGTGGAGCCGTTCGTCTAAGTTCCTTATAAAATGATGCTCTTTGTTAGATAGTGTCCTCAAAAGTGGGAGTGTGGTATAGCTATGATCTGTCGTTTGAGTTAATCCACGTAGTCCCAGGCCTACCAGGTGCAACTGTTTCTCACAGACCTCATTGGCCTTCCTCCAGGTCCCTTGTTATAAACCACTATAAAATCTGACGTCCCTCTGCCTGAATATCTCTGTCCCGTATCAGGACTCCCCTTATTGTAATATGGCAGCTCTTGAAGTAGCACACTAATGTGTAGTATATAGTGAACGTAATAGAGGGATATCAGGGTTTAAGCCTTCTAGTTTCACCTTAAAAGTCTATTATTGCCAGTTCTTATGAAGCTTTTGGCCCAATTCAATACACAGTACCCTCTTTACGGTGAAAAGTGCAGTGTATGTGCTACTCACTTATCAGGCAATATGGCGGTCCCCCCTTCACTATACAGAGTCACTGGGTGCTTAACCTCCCCTTTGTCCACACTGTACCTATGGGATTGGTGGTCTTGATTAGTCTGGGAGGCCTCTGCAGGCTGTGTGTCCCTGTAGGTAGCTGGTCTCTGTGTACCCGTTGTCGCCGTATAGGCCTAGGCGGTCCATTAGCATGGGCACACTTTATTGCGTGGTCTGCTGGGCCCAGCTGCCGTGCTCTTTTCTCCTGTCGATTCCGCTTGTAAGTGGCTCTACCCCAACTCCGGAGCGGAGCCCCGACCCTCCGGAGTTCTAGGAGAGTGGTGGAATCGGGTGTAAAGCCTGTATGTGTGCTGTGGGCCTGCGGCATAGTTAGGATACAGACACCTCTCCGGTCACCCAACCACTACTTATCAACACTAGTATTCTACTGCGGCACAGTGTTTAATAGTGAGCAGTTGCTTCTCAGTCGATTAAGAGAGGTTGAATTCGGTTTTCCAATCGTTATATCACTTTTTATTAATTTCGGCCTAGGAGCCTTCTGGAAATGTGTCTGCTACGCTTGGATGCCGGTTCCACCCCTAATTTAGATTTTTTTAATTGGTAGTTTTTTTTTATTTTATTAAAATAGTTATGTTAGGTTAATTTATAGTTTAAACTTAGGGTTTTTTTATTTCACAGGTAAGTTTTTATTTATTTTAAAATAGTTATATAGTAATTTTAATTTAAAGTTAGGGGGGGTGTTAGATTTAGGGGATAACAGTTTAATTTAGTGTTTGGCGATGTGGGGGCCAGCTGTTTAGGGGTTCATAGGTTTATTTAGTGGCGGCGGTGTGGGAGGCCAGAGGTTTAGGAGTTAATAGGTTTATTTAGTGGCGGCGATGTCGGGGAGCGGTGGATTGGGGGTTAATAACTTTATTATAGTAGCGGCAATGTCGGGGAGCTGCAGATTAGTGGTTAATAGCTTTTATTAGTGTCAGCGATATCGGGAGCAGCGGATTAGGGTTTAATAACTTTATTTAGGTGTTGGGTGGCGGTTTAGGGGTGTTTAGACTTGGGGTTTATGTTAGGGTGTTAGGTTTAAACGTAACTTTCTTTTCCCCATAGACATCAATGGGGTTGCGTTACGGCGATCTCCATTTCGCGATCGGAGGTGTTAGATCTCCCCATTGATGTCTATGGGGGAAATCGTGCACAAGCATGTCAAAGCAGCCCTTGGATTTTGTGCGGTATGGAGCTTAACGCCACCATGTCGCACACACAAGGAGACTTTTCAGTAACTCGTAATGGCAGCGCTATGGAGAATGAAATAACGCAACTTTTTGGGGGTTAGTTTTGCACCCTGTTTAGCGCAAAACTCATAATTTACCCAAAAATAAATATATAGAAATAGGACCCAGAAATTATAGTACAAATAGTCACATTTACTTTAAAGAAGGCTAAACAGTCAAGACACGTGATCTAGTGCTAAAATATGGTGAAAACTGGGGGGCGGAGCCGGCGCTCACAGGAGATGGCCGCACTTTGAGTGAGCTCCGGATCATCGGCCCAGTTATCGGTCTAAAAAGCCCAGCAATATCCAACACATCATCACAACAGATGTCCTGAACACTGGGAAACAGTCCGGTCAGAAGGACAAACAGTGGACCAAGGTCCAACGTCAAAACTGACAGTTTGGAAGATTCAAGCGGCACAGCAATACAAGGCCTTCAATAATGGCGTAATCAGCAGCCGGAGCAGCATTAAGTTAATCATATATGGTGAGTCGTAGCTGCATTTGACCCATGTGCACACAGGACAAAACCCCGCTATAGGCAAAACATCCCAAGAGATGCACACTATCAAACACGAGGCTTTGAACACACAGATCACGCTACTCCCGACACCATCTTAAAACAGCAGGGAAGCTGCATCCATAATTGATATGTAAAAAGAACCGTCAGAGAGGGTAATGAGACACATTACTCAAGGTGAAAACAGCCTATAATCACAATATAGCGAGGACATCATGAGTTGAATTGCTGTGACTACTTTATACTCTAACCAGATAGCTATAACTGCTTAATGCAGAACATGACGGTTTGACTCCTAAACTTCATTAATAACACAGCGGTCACTCACACGCTTACAACAAGGGCTACCTCTACTAATCACCCTCATATTTACAAATAAAAATCCGTCTCTGTGACAAACCTACAATATATATAAGGTTCATTACTGAACAAACATGCCACCCAAAAAACTGCATCCAAAAGACAAAGAAAAGCGCGCCAAACACAGCGCTACATCTACGCCATCAGTGGATCATTTTTTTAAAACAACTAACTCACAACTAACTGACATGTCTCTGTCTGCGTCTCCCAAGAACACACATGCTTCATCTACCTCTGAATCTGATTCAGATGAGGAACATGCAACCGTATGTGTCCCCAAATCTATACTGACCTCTCTACCCTCAAAAGAAGATTTTGCTTCATTACTAGTACAAGTTCAGAAATGCATTAAAGATGAGATTGCAGATTTAAAAAAAGACATTACAGATATGAACAGCAGAGTGGAAAAGCTTGAAGATGATTGGAGCTCATTTAATCATAATGCCACAGAAATGAAAACACAACTAGACATGCAAGATGAAACCATACAACAATTAGAAAATAAACTGGATGACTTAGAAAATAGATCCAGAAGACAGAATATTAGAATAAGAGGCGTCCCTGAAAAAATCCAAGCAGCAGATTTGCCTATGTATTTACAATCTCTCTTCTCATTTATTAGCAGTCAAGATGAACCTCCACCTGTTGAGATTGACAGAGCTCACAGAGCGCTAAGACCTTCTCCTCCAGAGGGGGCCCCACCAAGAGACATTATTGTCAGGATCACTAATTACTCCGTAAAGGAGCAACTCATGAAAGAGGCTAGAAATAAACAACCGATACAATTCGAGGGTGTCCATATCCAGATGTATGCAGACCTCTCAACCAGAACCCTCCAAAAGAGGAAGGAACTGGCTCCACTGACATCCCACCTGCGTTCCATGAACATCAAGTATCGGTGGAACCACCCTTTCCAATTAATGGTAACATGGAACAACAGGAGAGCGATCTGTGCTGCCCCATCAGAAATGCTAGACTGTTGTCGTAAATTAGAAATCCCTCCTGTAGCATTGGAATCAGAGAACACTTCGGTACAAGGAGAGAAGAGAGGACAAGGAGCATCCCCTAAACCTCAACGTCCAGAATGGCAAAAGGTGCAAAAGAAAAACGATAGAAGACCTTAACAGAGACAATATCATGGTTAAATCTGTGATGGAGTTTGCTGCCGCATTGACTCTTAGGAGTATCCTTTTGGGCTATTGGGCCTAGTTTAGTAAACAGACAAGACTGACCATATTATTGCTATTGTTATCAGCTGTAATATAATCTTAACGGAACATATATACCTTACACATTTGATTTTTTCTTTTTTTTCATTATCCACCGTTAACTGGGCTGGTAAGGGTTCCTAATGGGATTCTTATCAGTTTTATTCCCCCCAGAATGTTGTTTGAGACCAGTTTTAGTTTCTTTAACTGTTCTATTTGTTCTTTTTGTTAATTATGAATGTTTGTTATTTATAGTAGTAAGAAATGTCAGCATGTGCTATTTGATGAACGATTCCTACATCACGCAACTCAACTATATTATTTATGAGTGATACTAAAATATGCTTTTTGTCACAAAATGTAAAAGGGTTTAACAGCCCTCACAAAAGGGCCCTGGCATTTAGGGATATTATACACAAAAAAGGTGAAGTTATAGGATTGCAAGAAACTCATTTTAAAAGAGGTAATTTACCACGACATCTACACAATAACTATTCACATCACTTCTTTAGTGCCCATGCAAAGAAAAAAGTCAATGGTGTAAGCATCTTGATCCACAGGTCTATTCCTTTCACGCTTATAAACCAAAGTAAAGACAAAGAAGGGAGATTCCTGGCCGTTAGTGGTTTGCTCTATAACAAACCAACCACCATAATTAACATTTATGCCCCTAATCAGAAGCAAGCCAGTTTTTTTAGATCTATCATCCCTTTGATTCAAGACATAAGTGTGGGTCAGTTGATTTTGCTGGGAGATTTCAACATCCCACTGTCCCCCAACTTAGACAGTTCTAACCGCAATGTACAGACTTCCAAAAAATCTCTGAAAGCAGTATGGTCCCTTATAAGGACATTTGGCTTACACGACCCATGGAGGTTGTCTAACCCAGAAAAAAGAGATTACACATTCTTCTCGGCCCCAAATAAAACATACTCACGAATAGACTATATCTTAGTAGACCACCTCACACTCTATCTAGTTCACAATGTAAATATTTTGCACACAGCGTGGTCAGACCACTCTATGATGAAATGCAATATTACTTGGCCATCTGCCCCAATTAGAGAATTTAACTGGAGATTGGATAATACGCTGCTATTAAACCCTGAGACTAGCAAAATAGTCACAAATGAGTTAAAAGAATTTTTTCACATTAATGTACAAGAGGGCATGGCCTCTTCCACGGTTTGGGAAACCCATAAAAGCTATATAAGAGGAGTACTAATAAAAGCAAGAGCACACAGAAATAAACTTATCAGAGAAGAATATTCACACTTAGCCAAAGAAATATCCCAGTTGGACTATTTACATAAGGTACGACCTACTGACAACAACATTAGAGAACAGTTAGAGTTTTATAGAAACAAATTAAAGACTCACTTACATATAAAAGCACAATCCATTGCCCTCAAATTAAAACAAAAATACTATGCTGAGGCAAACAAACCGGGTAAATTATTAGCAAGATCCCTCAAGATCAAACAAGCGAAACATTACATTCATTCAATAAAACAGCCGAATGGCAGGGTAGTGGAGGATAGCAAACAGATAGCGGAGACTTTTAAAACCTACTTCCATTCTCTATATAATTTATACCCCAATAGAACACGAACCCAACATTTCACACAATGCTCCCAATATTTAGAGGAGGTCCAATTAACTCAATTATCAGAGGAAGAGAAAGAAATGCTAAACTCCACAATAGTACAGTCGGAAGTATTGGAGGCAATTAAAACACTCAAAATAGATAAGGCCCCCGGCCCTGACGGGTTTTCCGGCCTCTACTACAAATCATTTCAAGATATATTACTTCCTCACATCTTAAATGTATTTCACCAGATAGAAGAAACAGGTATTTTCCCAGACAGCATGCTCCAAGCATGTATCACAGTTTTACCAAAACCAGGGAAAAAAAATGATCAACCTGCAAATTTCAGACCTATATCTCTTCTCAACTTAGATTTAAAAATATATGCCAAAATCCTAGCCATTAGGATCAACAAATTTTTACCAAAATTAATATCCCCCGACCAAGTAGGCTTCGTACCCAGAAGGGAAGCTAAAGACAACACGATTAAGATCATAGATATAATAGACCATGTAAATAAACATAATTCCCAGATGATACTTCTATCAACAGACGCTGAAAAAGCGTTCGATAGGCTTGACTGGTCCTTCTTAGAACTTACCTTAAATAAATTTAATTTTCCCCCCTTACTTATAAAACAGATCATGGCCCTATACACTTTCCCATCTGCACAGATTAACATTAATGGAACCCGGTCAGAATTATTCGAAATTAGGAACGGAACCAGACAGGGCTGCCCGCTGTCCCCTCTCCTCTTTGTCTTATCACTCGAGGTCTTAGCATCCAAAATAAGACATAATGACTCCATCCAGGGAGTAACAATTAAAGACAAAATGTATAAACTATCCATGTTTGCTGATGACATTCTCATGTCATTGTTATCACCAGTGGAATCCATTATAGCTGTACAGAGTGATTTAGCAGACTACGGGAAAGTTTCAAATTTCCTAGTAAATATGACGAAATCAGACATATTACCCTTTAATATTCCAAATAACACTTTATCCCAAATTAGGAATAGCTGCAGTTTCAATATCCAATCCAAATCTATCAAATATCTAGGCATAAGCATAACACCCAATATAGATTCTTTACGTAATATAAATTATAAAAAACTAACTATAGACATTGCAAAACTGACTGACTCATGGCATTCCAAAACGACTTCATGGTTAGGTAGGATAAACTCTACCAAAATGGTTCTTCTACCAAAGATTTTATATATACTCCAGACAATCCCCTTACCCCACACTGAAGTCCACATCATTAAACTACAAAAAATAATAAATCGATATATTTGGAAAAACAAACCCTCTAGGATAAATAAATCAACTATGTACACACCTAAAAACCAGGGGGGCTTGGGGGTTCCAAATCTCCTGTTATATAAAAGAGCAATATCTATGCAAAGGATTGTGGAGTGGTGTAGATTCAATAATGATAACGTTAAACACTGGATTCATATTGAACATGACATATCAGGAAATTTACAGCTAGGGGGCGCCTGTTGGTTACCTAACACCTCATATTTTAAGAGGGGGGAGGCGTTGCAAACAGTGAATAACACGATCTCTGATTGGAAATTAATGTGCTCTCTCAGCAATGAGATATCGAGTAGATTTTCTCCCCTCACTCCTATTATTACAAATCCAGATCTTCCATTTGGAAATATATCTAACACATCCTCAATTTTATCTCTTGAGAGAATTATGCCAATAGCCGCATTAGTCCACGAAAACAAACTAAAACCTAGATCTTAATTAGAACCATGGGGAGGGGGTGTACTTGCTCCCTGGTTAAGATATCATCAAGTGAATCACTATATCAATACTCACAGGGATAGGCACAATCTATTAAGACCTTTATCCAACTTTGAAAAAATGTGTTACACTCCATATCCAGTAAGGGGTCTTATCTCACTTATCTATGAAATAGTGATAAAGGCCACCTCCCCAAAGCCACACAAATACACTAGGGAGTGGGAAAGAGATTTGGGAGATATTAACCTCAATAAGGATTGGTCAACTATTTTCACCAACATAGCACACTCGGCTCACTCCACCATAGGGATAGAAACTAACTACAAGATTATGATGAGGTGGTACCTTACCCCGTCCAGACTCAAACACATATTTAATAGAGCATCAGATAGGTGCTGGAGATGTAACCTAGAAGTGGGATCCATGGGTCACATATGGTGGTCATGTCACATTATTCAAGATTATTGGGAGAGAATTGTAGGGGAAGTAAATTTGGTTCTATCTAGCAACCTTACGAATACACCGAAAGCTTGTTTATTCAGTACCTTTAATGGGATAAACTGCACAATAAAGAAATCGTTAGCTTTGATCCTATTTAATGCTGCGAAAATTTTAATAGCCTCTCATTGGAAAAGTGGAACTGCTCCCTCTATAGATGAATGGAGAGAGAAGGTACAAAGTCTCCTTACCCTAGAGAGATACTTCTTTTTCAAAAATAACAAATTGCAAATTTATTATGATATGATGCTGTATTGGGACTCATATAAGGGAGCCAGATGTACTAATATTACATATGCCTAGGCTACAGTTTGTAATGGAGTTATCAATAATTCTACAGGTCAATAATAACAGGAATGGTTCATGGGAAAATAGAAACCAATAACAATAACACAAGTGCTGACATAATTCATTTTATTGTTTATTGTTATATTATTATTTCTTATTTATCTTAATCTCAGTTCAGAGTTTGTTTAGTTTTTTCTTTTGTTTTTAGATTAATAGAGATTTCCGTCATTTTTAGACAATTTCTTTGTGGAACCAAAGTTGTAATCAGCAAGAACTTACACATTTGTAAATGTCAAACAAATCAATGTACAGCAAATTATTTATGTACTGTGTAAAATTTTTTCAATAAAGAAATAATAAAAAAAAAAAAAAAAAAAAAAAATATGGTGAAAACTAGAAAACCTAAAAAAGCTATCAAAATAAAGTCACCATTGTAAAAGAAAGTTAAATAGTTAAATCATATTTGGAATAAAAATACAAGAAATAAATGGAAAACTAAATAAAGTATGCATCAGGACAAACACAACAGAGCATGAAAGCATGGTGATAAGTACTGTGAGCTGAGAAGCAGCCTGCACCTGATACAGCTAAAGTGCAAATGAAAGGCCCAGTGCTTCAGTGCTAAGGAAAGTAGAGAAATCTAGTCTGTAGAATAGATGGAAAATACAATTTCCTTGAGAAAATACATAGAAAAATAAATAAACAATAGATATCAATGTTAAATAATAGAGCAAAATCACTTAACTTGCTAACTGCTGGGAAGCAGCAAATAAAACAGGGAGACCATTTGATAGATAGTACTGTGATCTTATTGGTTGTTTATTTTTCCTGCTATGATGTCACTCTGTCTTTGCTGCTGTTGGGATTCAGTAAAAAAATTAATGCAAAATATGAAGCCTCCTGTCTTGCAATAAAATGTATGGTTACCTGATAAATTAATTTCTTTCATGGTTATGTTAGTTCATGTGACCCCACCCTGTGTTTTGTTGGCGGTGTTAGGTCCCCCCGCCCACTTTTTTTCTTCATTGACTTCTATGGGGGAATACGTTATTGTACGTTTGTTTTTTTACGAATAGGGATAGCACAAGCGAAAACAGTTTACTTTTAACTTGTAATACGAGAGCTACCTGACACTCACAAAAAGCTTACTTCTAGCGCAGTTAAAGCTTGAGCATGAGCATTAAATACAACTTGTAATCTGGCCCTAAACTGGAGATAGGTCACATTCCAATAATGTCATTCATTTGAATGATCTATCTATGCATATATAATAATATATAAACAAATTAGTAGTCGCCTGATATAACCGGAATAATAATCTTAAATATTAACTATTCTAAAAATGAAAGCCTTGATTTAAATTGGTCATACTGACTAGTTATTTAAATTGTTATGGTAATGGTAGTTATTTAAATCAAATTCACCCTGGAAGGGTCTAAGGCTGGTAGGTTAGTGGTACCAAGGGAGTAACTACTATTTGTGCAGCAGGAGCAGCGGCACCAGGGGGCAGTTTATATTTAGGAATGTGCAGAATTCTGTTACAAGTGGCAGAGTTACTCACTGTAGTTAGAAACTGGAGGGGGAAACTGCAGTCCCACTAAAAGGTAAATATCACTAACTCTACACCTGCACAATGATCTCCATGTCTATTCTGCTCTTTCTGTCTGTTCTCCCAAAACTCACTGCATGTCCCTATAACAATAACAATACCCAAACTATCCATATTTTACCCTCCCTACTCTCATATCCTCTGGTGTCCTCACATGCACTACTCTGTCCTTAGAAACACTTCCCCATCTAACTCTCCTGTGTCTAATCACAACCGCTCCTACAAGTTTCACTCTCACCTCCTGTCACTCACACTCCTACTACTGCTTGCTACTGGTGATGTCTCCCCTAACCCTGGCCCTGCAGCTATTACCAAACATCCACACTCTCGCTCAGTCTCCCACTGCACAAACTCTAGGACACGGAATACTAACAATCTCATCTCCATTAACCCAAAGCGCTTATCCTCTCTCTTTTCTTGTGCTCTCTGGAACACTCGCTCTGTTTGTAACAAACTTACAACTGTTCACGACCTGTTTGTTTCCAACAATTTCAACCTGTTAGCAATTACTGAAACCTGGCTATCTTTCTCTGACACTGCTTCCATTGCTGCTCTCACACACAGTGGTCTCCATTTCCATTTCTCTCCTTTTCTTCCTTTCACCTGTTCTCCCCCTCTCTCTCAGAGTGGCAGTTACCTATCACCCCCCTGGACCCACCTTCCAATTCCTTGACAACTTTGCTGCCTGGCTTCCTCCATTTTTCTCTACAAATACACCTACTCTAGCTCTGAAAGACTTAAACATCCCTATTGATAACCCATCTGCCCCTGATACCTCTAAACCTCTCTCACTCACTAACTCCTTCGGCAACTCACAATCCACCGTATTCCCGACTCACAGCGATGGACACTCTATTGATCTGGTATTCTTCTATCTCTGCTCTCCCTCTAATGTCGTCTGTCACCCATTCCCCATCTCAGACCACCATCTGATCATCTTTAATTCTAATATACAGGCTAAATGGACTTCTCCCCCTCGTCCACGCACCTGTAGAAATCTGCGTACTGTGGATCCTCTCCAACTTTCCAACCTTATTCAAAAACGCCTCCCCCACACTTCAACGATACCCTGCCCCAACCTTGCTACAACCCACTATAACAACACTCTCTCCTCTGCACTTGACACTTTTGCTCCTCCCCAAATACACAAAGCCCCACGTCATCCGCTCCAGCCCTGGCACTCTCGGCAAACATGCCACCTACAAAAATTATCCCGCACTGCTGAACGTGCCTGGAGGAAAACTCGTTCTGAACCTGATTTCATCCACTATAAGTTTATTCTTTATTCTTACACATCTGCCCTTCACTTAGCTAAGCAAGCCTACTTCTCTTCTCTTATATATACTCACTCATCAAACCCTAAATGACTTTTCTCCATTTTCAACTCTCTCCTCTACCCACCAGCACCACCCCATTCATCTGCATTTAGTGCTCAAGACTTGGCTGACTACTTTTTCAAAAAAACATTTACCATCCGAAACAACATCCCAATACAAGCCTGCAATCTCCCAACTTAGCTCCAAGTCTGCCACTCTCTGCACCCTCCCACCAACCACTGAGAGTGAAGGGGGTTCCTTATTGTCTTCCTCACACCTCACTACCTGCCCACTTGACCCTATTCCTTCACATCTAATACCTTCTCTATCTTCCACCTTCACTCCAGCTCTTACGAACATATTCAATCTATCCCTTTCTACCGGTTCATTTCCATCTTCCTTCAAACATGCAAAGGTCACCCCCATCCTCAAAAAACCCTCCCTCAACCCGATCTCTCCTGCAAACTACCACCCCATATCACTGCTTCCACTAGCTTTAAAAGTCCTTGAAAAACTAGTTTTCGATGGCATAACCCACTTCCTGTCCTACAACTCATTGCTTGACCCCCTGAAATCTGGATTTCGTCTCCAACACTCAACTGAGACTGCCCTCACCAAGGTTACTAATGATCTCCTTTCTGCTAAAAACAATGTCTACTACTCTATACTCATCTTACTTGACCTCTCTGCTGCCTTTGACACAGTTTACCATCCCATCCACCTATGAACTCTCAGCTCTCTTGGACTCTGTGACACTGCTCTCTCCTGGATTCACTCTTTTGCTGGTGACTCCTCCTCTCCATTGCCTCTGTCTGTTGGAGTACCTTAAGGCTCTGTTCTGGGCCCTCTACTTTTCTCCATGTACACGTATTCACTGGGTAAACTTATCAACAGCTATGGCTTCAACTATCACCTCTATGCTGATGACACCCAGATCTACCTATCCACCCCTGCACTCTCTCCTGTCAATTCTCACATCAGTGATGGCTTATCTGTCATTTCCTCCTGTATGGCCTCTCACCACCTAAAATTGAACATGTCCAAGACCGAACTACTTCTAATCCCCCCCATTCTAATCAAGTTTCTAATTTTTCTATCACTGCTGGAGGCACCACTATCTCCCCAAGTCCTTCATTCCCCACTACCTATTGCTCTCTTCATCCTGCCGCAACCACCTATGCAATATCTCCAAAATCCATCCGTTTCTGAGTGCTGAAACTACTAAACAGCTAATCCACTCCCTGGTAATTTCCCGACTTGACTATTGTGATAACCTACTAACTGGCCTCCCTCTCTCCCCCCTTCAATCCATCCTAAATGCTTCTGCCAGGCTAATCCATCTCTCCCGGCACCTCTCTGTGAGTCCCTTCACTGGCTCCCCATTCAGAGCAGAGTTAAATTCAAAATTCTCACCCTGACCTACAAAGCCCTCACCAATGCTGCCCCACTCTACATGTCCTCCATCAACAAATATAATCCAGCCCGCCCCCTAAGATCCAACAATGACCTGCTCCTTGCCTCCTCTACCATCACCTCTTCCCATGCTAGATTACAGGACTTCTCCAGTGCGGCACCAACTCTCTGGAATGCACTTCCTAGAAGGAAGAAAAAAGGAGAGGAATCCAGGCATCTAAAGCATCGATTGGTTTATTCAAGCTTATAAATGTATACACAAACAGTGGAAGGGCAGCTGCTGAAGACCTGATGCATTTTGCGCATGCTCATATGCGCTTCAGACTTTCCCCTAACCTGTCATCCTTTAAACACTCCCTAAAGACCTTTTTGTTCAGGGAAGCTTATCACCCAACTCACTAACAAATGAATTTCACTTAACCAACTGTTACCCTCATCTAACTCCTCACTAACAGCATTCTCACCTTTTGCAGTTCCCACCTCCTGTTTCACATCCTCCTACCCATCTAGATTGTAAGTTCCCATGGAAATAGGGCCCTCAACTCCCCCTGTATTTTTCTGAAAAATTTGGTCTTATACTGTATTGTTTCCCCGTTGTACTTATATCTATATTCTACTGTGTTATGTCAAGATATCTGTGAGTATTATTAAATAAAATATATATATATATGATAAAACTAAAGAATTCATTTATATATGAAGTTGTTTGTATCAGTTTTATAACTGTAAGTTACAATTCTCTCTATCAAATGGTCTGAGCTGGGTAACCCAACCCCCCTTTCCCTGGTTACACAGGAGAGAACAAAGGATTAAGACCTTTGTATAGATAAAACTGATGGGCCACTTCAAAGTAATTTTAGCATATGGAATGTTATGGTTTGTGTGCCCATATATGGACTTCCTGCCTAAGATGTGTAATAAAATTACACATCCCCCATCACGCAGCCTGAATGGCTACAGCATGAAAGAGATCCCAACATAAGACAACAAAAGGCAAACATTTACAGTTAAATACTAATTGTCTCATACTGAGCTTCAATACATGAATTCCAGATGTAACGTCCCTGTGAAGAGTAGTAAGAGAAACATACTTTAACCCTGTGAAAGCTGTATGCATATAAAAATTTAGGTCTTGGATTTAAATATATTGTATCTGATTTTCAAATATTTAATATGTGCCTCAGACTGTCTGAATAACATATATATATATATATATATATATATATATATATATATATATATATATCCAAACAATTTCCAGTTCAGCCCACCAAGAGATAATGGCCTGGGTGCAAATATAGATAGCATATATGACAGATGTAAATGCACTCTTTCTTTATTGGAACGTTTTTGGGGTTCACAACCCCTTCATCAGCATAAACACATAGACAAAACTCAAACAATTTACAGTGTTTCAAATATCACTCACCAAACAAGTGTTACTCCAAAGTGCGCCAAATCCGTTCCACAGTGCTAATGCCTACCGGAAGTGATATTATCTCACTTCCGGTTTCGCGGCATTGTTATATTAAGCATACAAGCTATATTAAGTGTTTCGTTAACAAATAATAACTCATACACAATTGTGTGTAAAGTGTTATAGATAAACAATTGCTAACACAAACAAAGTGTAGTGGATAAACTAGTTTGGATCGCCGTAATAATATCCCTAACCGGCTGATCTTGTGCCATTGTATAAATAGGTCTCCATGGCAACTGTAGTCATGGTTATAATGAACAATGATAAATCGTGTCTCAACACTGTGATTAATTGCATAGTGTAGCACACAAGTGTATGTGAAAATATGTGATAATCATTCTTAATCACATCTATGCATAAAAAATGCAATAGTATATATACATACATGAATAGATAGGTACAAACTTAAATTTATATACAAAAAGTGGGGATTTTTGCTGAGCTTGTTACCCATTAATAATGTTAAAGACTTTATGTATTCAATTGGCACTTATCCTGGCTGTACGCCTACAGAATCTATTCCCAATGATATATTAATATGTATTTCAATAGAATATGAAAAATGGGTAATATAATAAGATCAAATTGGGGGAAAAATTATTGCCAATCACCGAGATGGTTTATATATATACCTCAATGCGTCTGTCCTATGTTTACAGCCACACTCATATATAAAGCCAACTTAAAAATGAAAATAGATATATTCACCTATTTATACTGTGAAAAACAGTGAAATCTCAAGGACACATAGATTATCAGGCTTATTTAGAGAGATGTATGTACTGACAACTGTTAATCAAAAATAAGTACTTTTACCAAAAGTTGGAGAGATACCTCAATGTATCTCTAAAAAATGCCATATTATATCTTATGGGACAATTTGTAGTAATGTATTAATAGTAGAGATAAATATTGTATGCATCTGGTATAGATTCATCATTATCACACATACACACAGAAATAAGCTGGACCGTCTTATAAGGGTCCAAGTATGTTCAAATGAAGTTTGTTCATCTTATTACTCCCTCACATTCAGAGGTATATCAATGAATTCCCAATCAAACGTCTAAGGTGCATAAGTAGGTAACTATACCTCAGGGGCCAGGCTTCCACAAACCTAGATGGGAGCTATCACTTCCACCAAGTTGTGTCGTAAGCGACCAGCCACCCTTACTCATAAGAGCATTGGGGCTGGAAGCTACACGTAGCCACAATATCCCTGGGTTGTACCCCAAGTGTGTAGCAATACCCTGTGGGATCAAATAAGATTTTTAAAATATGGGGTGGTGTTTAATCCGCCTGGATGTATAGTTCCAAGTTTGAAGATCCACTGAGCTTCAAGTTTGAGCAGTGTCTTGCTCCTATCCCCTCCTCGTTCCAATGGGGGTATGTGGTCAATAAGGATGTAACGTATAGAAGAAACAGCGTGGCCTTGCTTGGCACAGTGGCGTGCCACAGGTTGTTCGGAATCCCCATGTTTCAGTGCAGATCTTATTGCATGCCTGTGATTTGCCATTCGTTCACGTAACGTGCCTGTGGTTTTACCCACATAGAAGCACGAGCATGGGCAAAAAAGGAGGTACACTACGTGTGTAGTAGTACACGTAATGGAATGTTTAATCACATATCTCCTGTTTGTATGTGGATGATGAAAAGTCTTAGTACTAACCAGGCCATTACAAGTTGTGCAGCCCAAGCACCTATAGGACCCTTTAATATTTGTTGTAGCCCCTGTGGTGTAACTTGATTTCGGGTCTGTTTGCATTAAAAGGTCCTTTAGATTAGTGCCCCTCCTGAAACCCACCATGGGTTGTAACTGACGGGTAAATGGTAATTTCGGATCGGAAGACATTATGGGCCAGTGCTGATGTAAAATGCGTCCAGTGTTCTTGATGGCTGGAGTGAATGTTGTAGACATGATTAACTTGTTGCTCGTATCTCTCTTTGGTGTAGGCTTAATCAGTTCACTTTGAGTAAGTGTAGATACTGTGGTCATGGTGTCCTGAATAATCGATGATTTATACCCCCTATCACGGAATCTCTCTCCCACTCCTGTCAGTTGGGAGACCCCAGTACTCACATCTGAATTGTTTCTCATTGTTCTGATAAACTGAGACTTGACTAGGCCCTTTAGTAGGGCAGGAGGGTGGCAGCTGTCTGCTCTCAATATAGAATTATGGTCAGTTTGTTTGTGATATAGAGTGGTACCCAGTTGGTGTGCATTTTTAAAGACCGTCAAATCAAGGAAGTTGATAGTCTGCCTATTGACGGTCATCTTGAATTTCACATTACTGGTGGCCATGTTGTACCTTTCAAACCAAGTTTGAAGTTCCTCCATGGTCCCCCAACAAACCATAAAAATATTGTCAATATATCTATAATAGCATATTACAGCTGAATTGACAGTATGCCACAGATATAGATTTTCGAATTGAGACATGTATATGTTGGCGTATGCGGGGGCCATGGAGGAACCCATGGCCGTACCAGCTGTTTGCAAATAAAACTTACTTTCAAATCTAAAGTAATTTTTGTACAAACAGTATTCAATCAGAGAGAGAAAATACTCAACCGGTGGACCTTCATAGAGAGAGTTGTTAGTGATATGTTCCTGTACAGCTTTAAGACCCTCAGTATGGGGGATACTGGTATACAGACTGTTGACGTCCAGACTGACCAATAAGTCATCTTGCTGGACGTCAACAGTCCGTATCTTGCGGATAAAATCACCTGTGTCCATGATGTATGACCTTATTTCCCTAACTACAGGTTGTAATAGTATATCCACTAATTGTGCTACCGGTTGTGTCAGAGAGTCCCTCGCTGACACAATAGGCCGGCCTGGTGGATGATCCAATGTTTTGTGTATCTTAGGGATGGAATATAGGATAGGTATTTTTGGGCAAGAGGTAGAGCAGAAGTCAGGAATGTGTTCGGACAAACAGCCCTGTTCAAAACCCATTTGGATCAAAGCATCCAATTGTGTTTTGAACCTCATAGTGGGATCACTAGGCAACTCAGTATAGGTCTGTGTGTCAGTCAACTGGGTCGGGATGTCAGATCGATAATCTCTATAGTTCAGTATCACAATGGCCCCGCCTTTATCGGCGGGCCTGATGACTATAGAGGAATCATCCTGGAGGGTCTTTATCGCTAGACGTTTATCCCTGGACAAGTTGTGCATCCATAGGGACTGGTGTCTAGCTGTTTCAAGGTCTTGAGTGACTAGTCTGACAAATGTTTTGGTACTAGGGCTACTGTTGATAGGTTCAAAGTTGCTAGGAATTTTACATTTGAGTTCTACCTGTGTTTTAGTTGAACTAGATGTGGAGTTTTGGAAAAACTCCCTGACCTTGAGGGATTTGTTCAATTTATACAGGTCCAGTTTGAGGTCATATTCAGATAGGGCTGTGCTAGGCACGAAAGATAGCCCTTTGTTTAAAACTTGGCGTTCGCTGTCAGAGAGGGTATGTGTACTTAGGTTAATGACTATGTCCTCTGTCGTGGACGTCTGGGGGGTCGGTGTCTTATGCCCTGCCCGCCTAATATGGGGTCTATTATGCCGCGCCCACCAGACTGTATCATTTCGATACAGTAGACACAAGTGGGGGAGAGTCCACGGATACTGACAGAAACCCTTCTAATACTTCTCTGACTCCACCTGGTTCATATAGACACCAAAATCAATTTGCTGGCCACGAATCTAGAGCACATTCTACACCGAATCATCATTTTTTAGGGTTAACTACCCACTCCCGGGGTGGGGGTGGCATAATAGACCCCATATTAGGCGGGCGTGGCATAAGACACCGACCCCCCAGACGTCCACGACAGAGGACATAGTCATCAACCTAAGTACACATACCCTCTCTGACAGCGAACGCCAAGTTTTAAACAAAGGGCTATCTTATGTGCCTAGCACAGCCCTATCTGAATTTGACCTCAAACTAGACCTGAATAAATTGAACAAATCCCTCAAGGTCAGGGAGTTTTTCCAAAACTCCACATCTAGTTCAACTAAAACACAGGTAGAACTCAAATGTAAAATTCCTAGCAACTTTGAACCTATCAACAGTAGCCCTAGTACCAAAACATTTGTCAGACTAGTCACTCAAGACCTTGAAACAGCTAGACACCAGTCCCTATGGACGTACAACTTGTCCAGGGATGAACGTCTAGCGATAAAGACCCTCCAGGATGATTCCTCTATAGTCATCAGGCCCGCCGATAAAGGCGGGGCCATTGTGATACTGAACTATAGAGATTATCGATCTGACATCCTGACCCAGTTGACTGACACACAGACCTATACTGAGTTGCCTAGTGATCCCACTATGAGGTTCAAAACACAATTGGATGCTTTGATCCAAATGGGTTTTGAACAGGGCTGTTTGTCCGAACACATTCGTGACTTCTGCTCTACCTCTTGCCCAAAATAACTATCCTATATTCCATCCCTAAGATACACAAAACATTGGATCATCCACCAGGCCGGCCTATTGTGTCAGCGAGGGACTCTCTGACACAACCGGTAGCACAATTAGTGGATATACTATTACAACCTGTAGTTAGGGAAATAAGGTCATACATCATGGACACAGGTGACTTTATCCGCAAGATACGGACTGTTGACGTCCAGCAAGATGACTTATTGGTCAGTCTGGACGTCAACAGTCTGTATACCATTATCCCCCATACTGAGGGTCTTAAAGCTGTACAGGAACATATCACTAACAACTCTCTCTATGAAGGTCCACCGGTTGAGTATTTTCTCTCTCTGATTGAATACTGTTTGTACAAAAATTACTTTAGATTTGAAAGTAAGTTTTATTTGCAAACAGCTGGTACGGCCATGGGTTCCTCCATGGCCCCCGCATACGCCAACATATACATTTCTCAATTCGAAAATCTATATGTGTGGCATACTGTCAATTCAGCTGTAATATGCTATTACAGATATATTGACGATATGGTTTGGCGGGGGACCATGGAGGAACTTCAAACTTGGTTTGAAAGGTACAACATGGCCACCAGTAATGTGAAATTCAAGATGACCGTCAATAGGCAGACTATCAACTTCCTTGATTTGACGGTCTTTAAAAATGCACACCAACTGGGTACCACTCTATATCACAAACAAACTGACCGTAATTCTATATTGAGAGCAGACAGCTGCCACCCTCCTGCCCTACTAAAGGGCATAGTCAAGTCTCAGTTTATCAGAACAGTGAGAAACAATTCAGATGTGAGTACTGGGGTCTCCCAACTGACAGGAGTGGGAGAAAGATTCCGTGATAGGGGGTATAAATCATCGATTATTCAGGACACCATGACCACAGTATCTAAACTTACTCAAAGTGAACTGATTACGCCTACACCAAAGAGAGATACGAGCAACAAGTTAATCATGTCTACAACATTCACTCCAGCCACCAAGAACACTGGACGCATTTTACATCAGCACTGGCCCATAATGTCTTCCGATCCGAAATTACCATTTACCCGACAGTTACAACCCATGGTGGGTTTCAGGAGGGGCACTAATCTAAAGGACCTTTTAATGCAAACAGACCCGAAATCAAGTTACACCACAGGGGCTACAACAAATATTAAAGGGTCCTATAGGTGCTTGGGCTGCACAACTTGTAATGGCCTGGTTAGTACTAAGACTTTTCATCATCCACATACAAACAGGAGATATGTGATTAAACATTCCATTACGTGTACTACTACACACGTAGTGTACCTCCTTCTTTGCCCATGCTTGTGCTTCTATGTGGGTAAAACCACTGGCACGTTACGTGAACGAATGGCAAATCACAGGCATGCAATAAGATCTGCACTGAAACATGGGGATTCCGAACAACCTGTGGCACGCCACTGTGCCAAGCAAGGCCACGCTGTTTCTTCTATACGTTACATCCTTATTAACCACATACCCTCATTGGACCGAGGAGGGGATAGGAGCAAGACACTGCTCAAACGTGAAGCTCAGTGGATCTTCAAACTTGGAACTATACATCCAGGCGGATTAAACACCACCCCAGATTTTAAAAATCTTATTTGATCCCACAGGGTAGTGCTACACACTTGGGGTACAACCCAGGGATATTGTGGCTACGTGTAGCTTCCAGCCCCAATGCTCTTATGAGTATGGGTGGCTGGTCGCTTACGACACAACTTGGTGGAAGTGATAGCTCCCATCTAGGTTTGTGGAAGCCTGGCCCCTGAGGTATAGTTACCTACTTATGCACCTTAGACCTTTGATTGGGAATTCATTGATATACCTCTGAATGTGAGGGAGTAATAAGATGGACAAACTTCATTTGAACATACTTGGACCCTTACAAGACGGTCCAGCTTATTTCTGTGTGTATGTGTGATAATGATGAATCTATACCAGATGCATACAATATTTATCTCTACTATTAATACATTACTACGAATTGTCCCATAAGATATAATATGGCATTTTTTAGAGATACATTGAGGTATCTCTCCAACTTTGGGTAAAAGTACTTATTTTTGATTGACAGATGTCAGTACATACATCTCTCTAAATAAGCCTGATAATCTATGTGTCCTTGAGATTTCACTGTTTTTTACAGTATAAATAGGTGAATATCATCTCTATTTTCATTTTTAAGTTGGCTTTATATATGAGTGTGGCTGTAAACATAGGACAGACGCATTGATGTATATATATAAACCATCTCGGTGATTGGCAATAATTTTGCCCCCAATTTGATCTTATTATACTACCCATTTTTCATATTCTATTGAAATACATATTAATATATCATTGGGAATAGATACTGTAGGCGTACAGCCAGGAAAAGTGCCCATTGAATACATAAAGTCGTTTAACATTATTAATGGGTAACAAGCTCAGCAAGAATCCCCACTTTTTGTATATCAATTTAAGTTTGTACCTATCTATTCATGTATGTATATATACTATTGCATTTTTTATGCATAGATGTGATTAAGAATGATTATCACATATTTTCACATACACTTGTGTGCTACACTATGCAATTAATCACAGTGTTGAGACACGATTTATCATTGTTCATTATAACCATGACTACAGTTGCCATGGAGACCTATATATACAATGGCACAAGATCAGCCAGTTAGGGATATTATTACGGTGATCCAAACTAGTTTATCCACTACACTTAAGTTTGTGTTAGCAATTGTTTATCTATAACACTTTACACACAATTGTGTATGAGTTATTATTTGTTAACAAAACACTAAATATAGCTTGTATGCTTAATATAACAATGCCGTGAAACCGGAAGTGAGATAATATCACTTCCGGTAGGCATTAGCACTGTGGAACGCAAGATGCGTTCCATGCTCGTGATTTGGCGCACTTTGGAGTAACACTTGTTTGGTGAGTGATATTTGAAACACTATAAATTGTTTGAGTTTTGTCTATGTGTTTATGCTATGTCGATAGTCTTGATAAAGGCCCAGTTCTTAGGGCCGAAACGCGTTTACATATATGGTAAGCTTCTTTTCAATTACTGACTAAGTTTGAATAGCAGTTTTGCACTATGTTATATTTGTTTTATTACAGGTATATCTTTGAATGAATTGATCCCTGAGACATAGGATCCATTTCTGTATTTTTTCATCGTTTACACACAGGAATAACTTTTTAGGAGCATCTCTTCACATCTTGTATTCACATAAGGGTCACTTTATAAGTGTGTTATTCACTTTAACACATCCTAAATATTCAATTAGATTATTTTTTCACATTTTTTCCTTTTTCTTTTTTCATTTTTGTGTACACACATTTTTGATTATTCACGCCCACTTCATCACATCATCTTTTCAGGATTTTTTGGATATTCACAATAATTTTTGAAATTTGATTTGAAAACCACTACGTTTTTCTTTTTTACACACTTCACCGTTTATCAAGGGATATATAAGGATAACTGTTTTAAAATAGAATCTTCATATTGGACATTCACTCTCTGGAAAGAATTTAAAGTTTGGGACCTACATATTTATGGACACCTACTCAGTAAATAGATGTTTTTATATATTTTATTTTTTATCCAACCATCAACAGTTGTTTTATTGTAATTTATTTTGTGATTAAGATTGTATATTGTTGTGGTTTTTAACCACAATTGTATTGTTTTTTATATAGAAATATGCATATTTTATTGTTAATTTTAAGTGGATCCACTTTTGTATCTTGCTTGTATATTTTAGCTATAAGTAGCTTATAAAATATTTTATATACCCCTATAGAATTTCAATATATTTTTTATTTAAATAATCTTGTCACTACTAGTGTCTTAGCCTTTTAGGAGGCGCTCTGTGTATTTATTTTTTAGCACTACATTCACCTTTTTGTGGGCGCTGGTAGCCACAATACTAGGAGCTACAGACACAAGGTTGAGCGCTGTCAGATTTTAACAGATTTGTATCATGTACTAATCAATAATTATATATATCTGTCATGATTTAATTGCTTCAAAAGTTTACTTTTACTTGTTTTTTACAATTACATATATGATATAAGATGATAACTGGAAGAGGTGGAAATATTATATCAGGAGATTAACTAAAATATTAATTGGATCCATGCTGAAAATGTTGTAGTCCTCTTGAGTCATTTTCATAAAGACATGAGTTTTAAATGCATCTTTTAATATATTATAAGTTGAATACCTCATGTTTAGTATGAAAGTACTCAGATTGAATGGTATTATATGATCCCATATAAGTTGAACATATAAATTATTAATAATAGGAAATATAGTATATTAAGTGAACACTTAAAAAGATACATTTGGCTATTCTAGTATTTTGCTAACAAAGCCGTTTTCCTGCTTATGTTGCCCTCCGGTGGTTTCTGTTGGGGGGTGGTATTGTGGGGGGTTTTTTACAGGCAAAAGAGCTGATTTCTTTGGGGCATGCCCCGCAAAAGGTCCTTTTAAGGGCTGGTAATAGAGCTGTTAACTTTTGTAATTTAGTTTAGGGAAGGGACTTTTTTTTATTTTGGGGGGCTTTGTTATTTTATTAAGGGGCTTAGAATAGGTGTAATTAGCTTAAAATTCTTGTAATCTTTTTTAATTTTTTGTAATTTAGTGTTTGTTTTTTTGTAATTTAGTTTTGTTTATTTAATTGTATTTTAGTTTAGATATTTGTAGTTTATTTAATTTATTGATAGTGTAGGTGTATTTGTAACTTAGGTTAGGATTTATTTTACAGGTAAATTGGTAATTATTTTAACAAGGTAGCTATTAAATAGTTATTAACTATTTAATAGCTATTGTACCTAGTTAAAATAAATACCAAGTTACCTGTAAAATAAATATAAACTCTAAAATAGCTACAATGTAATTATTAATTACATTGTAGCTATCTTAGGGTTTATTTTATAGGTAAGTATTTAGATTTAAATAGGAATATTTTAATTAATAATATTAATATTTGGATTTATTTTAATAAGAATTTAGTTAGGGGTGTTAGAGTTAGATAGGGTTATTATACTTAATATATATATAATATAATAACGATATTAACTATATTAACCCTAATATAATTAGGGTTAATATAGTTAATATATATATATAATATAATAATGATATTAACTATATTAACCCTAATATAATCAGGGTTAATATAGTTAATATATATAATATAATAACTATATTAACTATATTAACCCTAATATAATTAGGGTTAATATAGCTGGCGGTGGTGTAGGTGGATTAGATTAGGGGTTAATCTATTTAATATAGGTGGCGGCGGTGTAGGGGGATTAGATTAGGGATTAATCTAGACAAGCACCAATAGGGCATATCCAAAACGTTCACCAATGAATACAGAATGGATGTAGGCTTTATCACTTTATAAAAGTATCATGCAAAATGTAAGAGAGATGCTGCTGAATTTTGACTGACTGACAATCTGGGGTGCGATCCGATATAGATTGTAGTTTGCGGCGCAAGCGTGGGAACCCCGCCGCCCGTAGTTTCAGCTTGCAACTCGAGCTATCACATATACGGCTCCATCAGATGCTAAAGTGCCGTAAGTCTGATAAACCAGCGATGTCCAGAAATCTGCATAAGTACAAATTTCTGGAGTCGCCAGTGATTTACGGCACTTTAGAAACTGCCGGCGCCTACAAAACCTGACTAAGTTATTAAATCTCCCGTACTGTCGAACACGCCTCCCAAAAATAGCCCAACACGTCTAACCCTCTATCTGCTATCCCCCCTCACTCTCCTAATAATAAAAAAATTATTAACCCCTAAACCGCCACTCCCAGACCCCGCCGCCACCTAATAAAGTTATTAACTCCTAAACCCCTGCTCCCAGACCCCGCCGCCACCTTCATTAACTACCCCCTAATGTGAGCTCCTACCCCGCCTCCAGCTACATTAACTACCCCCTAATGTGAGCCCCTATACCGCCGCCAGCTATATTACCTACCCCCTAATATGAGCTCCTACCCCGCCGCCAGCTATATTAAAATTATTAACCCCTAATCTAATCCCCCTACCCCGCCGCCAGCTATATTAAATTATTAACCCCTAATTTAATCCCCCTACACCGCCGCCACCTATATTAAATTAATTAACCCCTAATCTAAACCCCCTATACCACGCCACCTATATTAAATTAATTAACCCCTAATCTAATCCCCCTATACCGCCGCCACCTATATTAAAATAATTAAACCCTAAAACACTAAACTATCCCTACCACTAAACCTAAGTCTAACCCTACAAATAGCCCTGAAAAGGGCTTTTTGCGTGGCATTACCCCAAAGTAAACAGCTCTATTGCCAGCCCTTAAAAGGGCTTTTTGCGGGGCTTTGCCCCAAAGTAATCAGCTCTTTTACCAGCCCTTAAGAGGGCTTCTGGCGGGGCATTGTCACAAAGTAAACAGCTCTTTTGCCTATAATCTAAATACCCCTACACCGCCACAACCTATAATAAATGTATTACCTCCTAATCTAATCCCCCTACACCGCCGCCACCTATATTAATTACATTACCCCCTAATCTAATCCCCCTACACCGCCGCCAGCTATATTAACTATATTAACCCTAATTATATTAGGGTTAATATAGTTATTATATTATATATATTAACTATATTAACCCTAATTATATTAGGGTTAATATAGTTAATATCGTTATTATATATATATATATATATATATATATATATATATATATATATATATATATATATATATATATATATATATATATATATATTAAGTATAATAACCCTATCTAACTGTAACACCCCTAACTAAATTCTTATTAATAATATTATTAATTAAAATATTCCTATTTAAATCTAAATACTTACCTATAAAATAAACCCTAAGATAGCTACAATATAATTAATAATTACATTGTAGCTATTTTAGGGTTTATTTATTTTACAGGTAACTTGGTATTTATTTTAACTAGGTACAATAGCTATTAAATAGTTAATAACTATTTAATAGCTACCTAGTTAAAATAATTACCAATTTACCTGTGAAATAAATCCTAACCTAAGTTACAAATACACCTACACTATCAATAAATTAAATAAACTACAAATATCTAAACTAAAATACAAGAATTTTAAGCTAATTACACCTATTCTAAGCCCCCTAATAAAATAAAAAAATTTCCCTGCCCTAAACTAAATTACAAAAGTTAACAGCTCTATTACCAGCCCTTAAAAGGGCCTTTTGCGGGGCATGCCCCAAAGTTAACAGCTCTTTTGCCTGTAAAAAAAAAAATCACAATACCACCCCCAACATTACAACCCACCACCCACATACCCCTACTCTAAACCCACCCAAACCCCCCTTAAAAAAACTAACACTAAGCCCCAGAATAGCTCCCTACCTTGAGTCGTCTTCACCCAGCCGGGCCGAACTCTTCATCCAATCCGCCTGATGTCTTCATCCAAACGGCAAAGAAGAAGTCTTCCATCCGGCGATGTCTTCATCCAAGTGGCAAAGAAGAAGTCTTCCATCCTGCGATGTCTTTATCCAAGCGGCAAAGAAGAGGTCCTCCATTGGGGCGAAGTTTTCCTCCAAGCGGCATCTTCAATCTTCTTTCTTCAGCCCTCCGACGTGGAACATCCATCTGGCCCGACGACTGAACGACGAATGAAGTTTCCTTTAAATGACGCCAAGATGGCATCCGTCGAATTCCGATTGGCTGATAGGATTCTATCAGCCAATCTGAATTATGGTAAGAATATCTGATTGGCTGATTGAATCAGCCAATCAGATTCAAGTTCAATCCGATTGGCTGATCCAATCAGCCAATCAGATTGAGCTTGCATTCTATTGGCTGATCGGAACATTCGTCGTTCAGTCGTCGGGCCAGATGGATGTTCTGTGTCGGAGGGCTGAAGAAACAAGATTGAAGATGCCACTTGGAAGTAAACTTTGCCCCGATGGAGGACCTCTTCTTTGCCGCTTGAATGAAGACATCGCCGGATGGAAGACTTCTTCTTTGCCGCTTGGATGAAGACATCGCCCGGATTGGATGAAGAGTTCCGCCCGGCTGGGTGAAGACGACTCAAGGTAGGGAGATCTTCTGGGCCTTAGTGTTAGGTTATTTTAAGGGGGGTTTGGGTGGGTTTAGAGTAGGGGTATGTGGGTGGTGGGTTGTAATGTTGGGGGGTGGTATTGTGTTTTTTTTTTACAGGCAAAAGAGCTGATTTCTTTGGGGCATGCCCCGCAAAAGGCCCTTTTAAGGGCTGGTAATAGAGCTGTTAACTTTTGTAATTTAGTTTAGGGTAGGGAATTTTTTTTATTTTGGGGGGCTTTGTTATTTTATTAGGGGGCTTAGAATAGGTGTAATTAGCTTAAAATTCTTGTAATCTTTTTTAATTTTTTGTAATTTTGTGTTTGTTTTTTTTGTAATTTAGTTTTGTTTATTTAATTGTATTTTAGTTTAGATATTTGTAGTTTATTTAATTTATTGATAGTGTAGGTGTATTTGTAACTTAGGTTACTATTTATTTTACAGGTAAATTGGTAATTATTTTAACAAGGTAGCTATTAAATAGTTATTAACTATTTAATAGCTATTGTGCCTAGTTAAAATAATACCAAGTTACCTGTAAAATAAATATAAATCCTAAAATAGCTACAATGTAATTATTAATTACATTGTAGCTATCTTAGGGTTTATTTTATAGGTAAGTATTTAGATTTAAATAGGAATATTTTAATTAATAATATTAATATTAATTAGATTTATTTTAATAAGAATTTAGTTAGGGGTGTTAGAGTTAGATAGGGTTATTATACTTAATATATATATAATATAATAACGATATTAACTATATTAACCCTAATATAATTAGGGCTAATATAGTTAATATATATAATATAATAACTATATTAATTATATTAACCCTAATATAATTAGGGTTAATATAGTTAATATAGCTGGTGGCGGTGTAGGGGGATTAGATTAGGGGTTAATCTATTTAATATAGGTGGCGGCGGTGTAGGGGGATTAGATTAGGGGTTAATCTATTTAATATAGGTGGCGGCGGTGTAGGGGGATTATATTAGGGGGTAATACATTTATTATAGGTGGCGGCGGTATAGGGGGATCTAGATTAGATGCAAAAGAGCTGATTACTTTGTGAAAATGCCCCGCAAAAAGCCCTTTTAAGGGCTGGTAAAAGAGCTGATTACTTTGGGGAAATGCCCCGCAAAAAGGCCTTTTAAGGGCTGGCAATAGAGCTGTTACTTTGGGGCAATGTCACGCAAAAGGCCCTTTTAAGGGCTGGTAATAGAGGTGATTACTTTAGGGGGATTAGATTAGGGGTTAATGTATTTAATATAGCTGGCGGCGGTGTAGGGGATTAGATTAGGGGTTAATAATTTTAATATAGCTGGCGGCGGTGTAGGGGGATTAGATTAGGGGTTAATAATTTAATATAGCTGGCGGTGGGGTAGGGGGATTAGATTAGGGGTTAATAATTTTAATATAGCTGGCGGCGGGGTAGGGGGATTAGATTAGGGGTTAATAATTTTAATATAGCTGGCGGCGGGGTAGAGGGATTAGATTAGGAGTTAATAATTTTAATATAGCTGGCGGCGGGGTAGGAGCTCACATTCGGGGGTATGTAATGTAGATGGCAGCGGTGTAAGGGGCTCACATTAGGGGGTATGTAATGTAGGTGGCGACGGTGTAAGGGGCTCACATTAGGGGGTTATACATTTAATGTAGGTGGCGGCGGGGTCCGGGAGCGGCGGTTTAGGGGTTAAATACTTTATTAGGGATTGCGGCGGGGGATCGTGGTTGACAGGTAGATAAACATTGCGCATGCGTTGGGTGTTAGGTTTTATTTGACAGGTAGTTTAGGGAGTTACAGGGCTCCAATACACAGCGTAAGGCTTACTACGGCTGCATTTTGTGGCGAGGTGAAAATGGAGTAAGATTTCTCCATTTTCGCCACTTAAGTCCTTACGCTGTATATTGGATACCAAACTGCGCGGGTTTAGTATACCTGTCTATGGCCCAAAAAACTATGGGCGAAGGCAGAAATATATGAGCGTAACTTCTAGGTTACGCCGTATATAGGATACCAAACCCGCTCAAAATTCGGCATCGCCGGCTTTTTACGGGCGACGCTGCATATCGGATCACGCCCCTGCTGCCTTGGATCACAGTTTCTACAAAGCAAAATTGCTCCTAACCTTTATTTCCATCTTAATGGAAGGAGAGTCCACTGCTTCATTCATTACTTGTGGGAAATAGGAACCTGGCCACAAGGAAGAGGGAAAGACACCCCAGCCAAAGGCCTAAATACCTCCCCCACTCCCCTCATCCCCAGTCATTATTTAACTTTCGTTAATCAGCGCAGCCTTTTTTGGCGTGTTTTCTCTATAGTGCAGGGGCGGCCCTGAAACTGAATCTCCTACAATAAATACAGGTATTAGATTTAAAGAGGGAGTGTCCTCTAACATATTAGAGTCCTCCATAGCCTGTGTCTTTAATGCAGACTGTCGTAGACTAAATGGCACCTTTATACACAAAAGGCCGGGCAACCACCATCTCCTATAACCTGGACTATGGAGAACCGACATCAGGTTTCTCTGTTCTAGCCCATAGGGCTCTGTGGTTATAGTCGTGGTCTGCTGACATGACTTCCATGTCTAAATTACTGTCCATTCCGTTTCAGGGGAAAGTTCTTTTGGTCCAGGCCTGGACTCTATCATATCCACGATTATGGGAGGCAAGGGTGCTTTCCTTCCACAGGATAAGAATAAGCCTAAGGGCTCAACTTTTCATCCCTTTTGTTTGGACAAGTCGCAACACCAGCAGCCTTCTGCGAAGACCGAGCAGTCCAAGGGATCTTGGAAGCCAGCTCAATCTTGGAACAAGTTCAAGCAGAGCAAGAATCCCGCCGGACAAAGTCAGCATGAAGGGGCAGCCCCCGAGCCATCGCTGGATTGCGTAGGGGTCAGACTATCTCTGCCCCAGGGTTACAGGATAGGGTTACACCCAGGGTTACAGGATATCACCCAGGGTTACAGGATAGGGTTCAAGACTCATCCACCCAGGGGCAGATTCCTTCTGTCAAACCTATCCTCGAGACCAGACAAGAGAGACGCCTTTCTGGAGTGCATGAGGGATCTCTTATTTCTCGGAGTAATCGTTCCAGTACCTCTAGCAGAAAGGGGTCTAGGGTACTATTCAAACATTTTTGTGGTCCCAAAGAAGGAGGGCACGTTACGCCCAATTCTGGACCTAAAGTGCCTAAACAAGTTTCTGTCAGTCCCATCATTCAAAATGGAGACGATCAGATCGATTCTGCCCTTAGTTCAAGAGGGGCAATTTATGACGACAATAGACTTGAAGGATGCCTACCTTCACGTGCCAGTCCACAAGGACCACGTCAGGTTACTAAGATTCGCATTTCTGGACCAACACTTCCAGTTTGTTGCCCTACCGTTCGGTCTGGTGACTGCCCCAAGAGTCTTTACGAAGGTTCTGGGGGCACTGCTCGCAGTAGCGAGAGCCAGAGGTATTGTGGTGACTCCTTATCTGGATGATATTTTGGTCCAGGCTCCCTCCTGCAGTCTCACGGAGGACCACTCGAGGGCTCTTCTTCTTCTCCTTTGATCCCATGGAGGGAAGATAAACGAAGGAAAGAGTTCTCTGGTACCCAGCAGCAGGGTGGAGTTTCTGGGTACGATAATAGATTTCATGTCTATGGAGATATTCTTGACAGATCAGAGACGTTCCAAGATTACATCCAGCTGTCTTGCCCTTCAGACCTCCTCAAGGACATCTGCGGCAAAGTGTATGGAGGTGATTAGGCTCATGGTATCCAGCATAGATGTCATTCCATTAGCCAGGTTCCATCTCAGACCTCTTCAGTTATGTATATTGAGACAATGAAACGGTGATCACTCAGATCTATCCCAACAAATCTCTCTGGACAACCGAGTGAAGGAATCTCTCTCTTGGTGGATCTGTCTAGGACAGCTTGGCCAGGGGACATCCTTCTTGAGGCCATCCTGGGAGATTGTGACCACGGATGCAAGTCTATCAGAATGGGGATCAATATGTTCAAAAAAGAAAAAGTGGCACTAGCACTACACCAATATTGAGAACGGGGTGCTCTGTCTGGTTTAATGAATATATATACCTTATGAGCTAGAGTGCTGGTGCACAAAGTCAATTTGCAAGTATAGTCTAAATCACTGAAGGGATTGAGACTAAAAAGGTGCACTTGTATAGCACTTCTAATGCCCCTAATTGGTAAAGTTACAGACTTTGTAGATTAGACCAAAAGGGT
Organism: Bombina bombina; assembly: GCF_027579735.1. Taxonomy (NCBI): domain Eukaryota; kingdom Metazoa; phylum Chordata; class Amphibia; order Anura; family Bombinatoridae; genus Bombina; species Bombina bombina. Next base: position 437,399,792 of record NC_069504.1, read on the forward strand.
CAAATTAAAATTAAAACATAACTTTTATTACTCCAAAAAATTAATAAAATCACTGTGTGTGTGAAATTTAAAAACACATAGAGACTCGAATAAAGGATTTTTCTGGTTTATAGAGATACCTTGTTAAGTAAGGCTATGCAAAATAAACATCCACATAAATAGTGTGGATAATATGGGTATTTGTTACTGATAGTCAAGTTGTGAATAAGCGGATTATACTCTTGCCCTTATATTTGAGTATTATCTATTAGTGTATCTCATCACAAAGGAGCATAGAGGTTTAAATACTTTGGTTACTATCAGAGTCTGCTACTAATAATATTAGATATACAGGTTGGCATCCATTAATTATGATTGTCAAAAGAGAAGACTGTTATGTCTTTGGTTGCACATTGATATTACTGAGTTTGGAATAATCAATAATACAACTCAGGTTAGAAGTCCCAAATGTTTTGGGATTACTGAGAAAGGGGGGTTATAGTTTAAGATTATCTTAGTAGCTGCCACGAGCCCAATTATAGCGGGAATAGCTTATTGTATTTAAAAGGGGCTATATAAATATAACCAGCTTGTGTAATATCTACAGATCTATATTATCCTTACTGTGGTTGTGTGTACATTGAACTTATCTTGGTTTATATACAGGCGTTCTCTAGGTTAATCTATTTAATTTGCAGGTTCTGTAAATTAGTTCCAGTGTTACAAATTAACCATCTATTACTCAGAGTAAAGATTAGAGACCCCAAGCGTTAAGGGGTTATTGAAAAAGATGCTCTATATCAACCTTTATATAATACTGTACACAGTCTAATTATAGTGAGGATATCTTTATGTAGTTTAAAATATATATTGTGTAAATATATAGATATATATAGTTCTTATATAGGCTTTCTCAAGATTAGTGCATTTAATTTGCAAGTTAGGTAAATTAGTATCAATGTTGCAAATTAACCATCTATTACTCAGATTTTAGGTTAGAGGCTACAAACGTTAGAAGGTTGATAACAACAATGCTGTGCATCAGACTCTCTATAAGATTGTAAAGAGTCTAATTGTGGTAGAAATATATTTTTGTATTTTTTCAAAAAAAGGGTTATTATATTATGTAAATATAGCTAGCTTGTCTGTTATCAACTAGTCTGTACTGGGCAGTTTGGTATTGTTTCTGCAGTATAATTAATGACACTAGAACCACATTAATAATTGGAATTTGCTATATTGTTGCAAATATCAACTTCACATCCATAACTAGAATTAGCTATGAATTGTATGTATATATTTTTTAGACGTGTCTAGGTTCTTATACAGACTATCTGTTGGATTAATAAATTGGTATTTGCCACTTCTATGGGTTTTTGTCAGTATTACAGCTTTGCCATGTTTTTACACAATAGATTAGAAGTCCGCTTTATAACTAGCCTATAGGACACACTGCATGAAGCCTTATTTTGGCATGAGGTACTTTCGCGTCTGATATAGACTATCAGTTTGTTAACATGCTAATGTCCTTAAACACACAAGGCTTGTGAGAGTATTTAAGTTAAGAGTTACTGTCGATATACCTTTTACCAAAAAAATAATAATGAATTAAGCCCCAAGGTTAAGGTTAATATTATTTAGTTAGTTCAAGTTGCTATGCCATTTAAAACAACAAAATAGGGTATTTTTACACAATACCTCTCCCTAACATGTTTCGCCGATATTATCTCGGCTTTTTCAAAGGTGGCGCGTGCCGGCGTCTGAGGGTTTTTATGTGCATTGGATAGAGCCGATTGGTCTATTTCACCAATCACACGGCTAGGAAATGAGGTGTGTCGAATCCAACTGACATCACCCAGAGGCTACGTTGTTTAAGCCAATCATAGTTAGATTGCATGTGGGGTGTGTCAGCAGTGTAAACATCGGGTCTAATAGTTCTTGTATTTACTATCTTGAGACTTGACAAAAGTATGACAGTTGATGTGAATATTAATGTTTCGTTACACTACCAGAATCAAACATCCTGAATGGTGATTCGATCTCGATCCTATAAGCAGTGATTTTCTCAGAAATAAATCTGTAATCAACAAGTCTGGCCAGTGGGTTGACATAAAATTGTTTGTATTCTTATGACTTAGATAGAAATATTGAACCAAGGTCATCGTGAGCAAAAATAGTACTAACTGTGAAGATGTAATTATAGTCGCAGTTTAGGGCTGCTGAGGAACGGAGTTATGAACGCAATGTCTGGAGTGGTTGGAAAATGGACATAAAAACGGGGAAAAAGACTTTGTGCTTAAGTGAAGTGTGCATGTGCAGTAATCTGTATTTATATCTGTGAGAAAGAGCAACAAGGTTGCGGGTGAGAGCGTGTGTGACATGATATCACATTGGATAAATTGGTGATCTTAATTGTGTTGCCTAGGGGGGAAAAAACAGTCAATGCCCTAGTTCATAAGTGCCGATGTGTAGGGTGTCTAATGTTTATAAACCCAAGTGGGTGAATGCAATTACATAAGTTGGGTTGTTTATAATTAGTGATATGAAATATAATCACTAGAGAGAAGGAAAAGGACAGAAAGACCTCATTATTAAGTATTATACATAATTGTAAATGGGGGCAAAACATGAAGTACACTTGTTGGAATTGTGAAGGTGTGCCTAAGAGTGAAAATGTGTTGAGTATAAGGTGCTGAAGCACTTATATTAAAAACTGAAAATACAAGGTTAGATTTATTGGGTGTGAAATGAGATGGGGAAAGAAATAGAAAAGGAGAAAGAAACACCGTAATATTGGGTGTTGTATAATAATACAAGGGAGTGAGATGTGAGGACTGATGGATTGGAAGGGTATTAAGTGAAGGAAAAATTACTGGGTAAAAATTAAAACTTAACGATTATTAATTTAAACATTACAAATCACTCATAAAAGTTTGATAAAGTGGTTTAATCTCAAATGGTGTGAAAAGTGTGATTGGAGTATCCCTGAAAAAAAGGGGGGGGATACTGTAAATTCCTCGCTAACGTCCTTTAAATACACTAATTGATGGTCTATAATATGAACTGGAGACGTTGTGGTCGGAAATTTGTATTATATTATTAGATTTATTTTGCTATAATTGTAAATGGTTTTTAACAGGATCTTACTGACACATTTCATGTAGAGGTATTCACTGTTTTTGCTTTTATAGGAACATTGAGTAATTGTTTTGTTCGTTCAGACCCTTGGGATATACACTATCCATCAGGTATATCCACCTGGTTTCTGCTTTGAGTAAGGCTTTTTCAAGATCACCGCCTATTAGACTCAAAGATATCTTTTGGATTCCATGACATTTCAGTTCCGAAGTCTTGGAGTGGTGGTGTCTGAGAAAATGAGATGCTATGGACGTGATTTTTCTATCTTTTGACAGATCCGATGGAGCATTTTTAATGTTTCACAAGTGTTCCATAAGTCGAGTATGGAGTGTTCTTGTGGTCATTCCAATGTAAATCCGGGGACATTTGCACTGAAGGGCATTTATTACACTCGTGGTGTTGCAGCTGATATAAGTTTTGATTTGGTGATGTTTTCCAAATCTGTCTATGACCTTTTTTAATCATATTGCTGCAGGATGAGCAATTCTCACAGGGGAAGGATCCTTGTTCTACCGGTCTGGTTTTTCTGGATTTGTATACATAGTGACTGGGACTAAGTATCTCTTTCAAATTTCTACTTCTTCAGTAGCTCAGTTGCACCCTATCTCCGATTAGTTCTTTGAGGTGAGGATCAGCTTGGAGAATATACCAGTTGTTACGAATTATATTAACAATTTGCTGGGTGTCTTGATTGTAGGTTAGCACCAATCTTGTGTTGTTGTTAACTTTTTTTGATTTGGTCTTTAGTAATTCTGATCGTTGAGTTTCGAGTGCTCTTGTTTTGGCCTTGAGGATGGATCTTTTACTGTAACCTCTCTGAAGAAGTTGATTCTCTAGCTCGCTGGCTCTTACTTTAAACGTCTTATCATGAGAGCAGTTTCTCCTTAATCTTAGGAATTCTCCTATAGGTAAGGATTTGGCGGAGTTTGGGGCATGGGCACTAGTGGCGAAAAGAACATTATTTGTTGCTGTTTCTTTTCTGAACAGGTCTGTACTTAATGAGCCATCAATTTCCTTGTGAATGGATAACTCCAAGAACGAAATGTTTGTCTTACTCTTGTGATGGGTCAGTCGAATGTTCAGATTATTTTGATTCAATTTTAAAAGGAAGGCCTCAAGATCTTGTTCTGTGCCTTCCCATAGAAACAGGATGTCATCTATGTATCTGATCCATAACAGGATCTTGGATGAATAATGATCATTTGTGTCTGTAAATACCTTGGTTTGCTCCCACCATCCTAAAAACAAATTAGCATAGGTGGGAGCACATGCTGTGCCCATCGCCGTTCCTTGCATTTGCAGGTAGAACTTGTTGTTGAAAAGAAAGTAATTTTTTGTCAATACAAATTTGAGCAGATCAAGTACGAATTGATTATGATCAGGGCTTTCTTCTGAGGACAAATTCAAAAATTATTTGACAGCATTTAATCCTAAATTAAGATCAATGCTGGTGTATAGAAATTCCACGTCATGAAATTTGAAAGAGACACTTAGTCCCAGTCACTATGTATACAAATCCAGAAAAACCAGACCGGTAGAACAAGGATCCTTCCCCTGTGGGAATTGCTCATCCTGCAGCAATATGATTAAAAAAGGTCATAACAGACAAATTTGGAAAACATCACCAAATCAAAACTTATATCAGCTGCAACACCACAGGTGTAATATATGCCCTTCAGTGCAAATGTCCCCAGAATTACATTGGAATGACCACAAGAACACTCCATACTAGACTTATGGAACACTTGCAAAACATTAAAAATGCTCCATCGGATCTGTCAAAAGATAGAAAAATCAAGTCCATAGCATCTCATTTTCTCAGACACCACCACTCCAAGACTTCGGAACTGAAATGTCATGGAATCCAAAAGATATCTTTGGGTCTAAGAGGCGGTGATCTTGAAAAAGCCTTACTCAAAGCAGAAACCAGGTGGATATACCTGATGGATAGTGTATATCCCAAGGGTCTGAATGAACAAAACAATTACTCAATGTTCCTATAAAAGCAAAAACAGTGAATACCTCTACATGAACCGTGTCAGTAAGATCCCGTTAAAAACCATTTACAATTATAGCAAAATATATCTAATAATATAATACAAATTTCCAACCACAACGTCTCCAGTTCATATTATAGAAAAAGGAAAACAATATACAGAGGTGCAAGATGGAAAAAAAAACACACAATATTCTGTACAAATGAACTAAGAACTGATACTCTCCTTTAGGTCAGACCGCAGCCTTCTTGCAGTCTTTCCCTTGTGACTGTGTATAGATAGATAGTAGTAGTAGATGGCGCTGGTCTATTGAGTGATTTTCTCTAGTAAGTGAAGAGAAAAAAGGCTTGATGCATATATTGAAGCCAATTAATATGGGTGCAGTATACTCACTCCATAAGATGAATCTTTACAGCTGAAGGGGAACGTAGTGTCAGATGGCAAGAGTCCACAGGTTCCTGGAGTCAAATACTGAATTTTCAGGTTTATCCAAAAGTGGACTATAAATGAATAGAGACCCAAATGACAAAAGTATCCAGTGTATAATTGAAAAAATGTAGTAACTTACTCCATAAATAAGGAGATTCCAGCTCAGCACAGCAAAACAAGATCTTGACAATCTTTCAACAAAGGATAAAAGGTTTTATTTGCTCAACGAGTTTCAACGTATTACACGTCTTTATCAAGAGCATACATTAAAACAAGTAAAACAGGTAAGTAAAACCTGTTAAGTAAAACTCAATACTTGGCCTGGGCGAAGAGAGAGAGAGTCTGCCCCCTACTAGATCCGTTGTTGGATAGGGGGCCGCTCCTTCATGCTGTCTTGGAGGCAGCAGCAGGCTTTCGGCCTGCTTGCCCTTGTTCCAGGACTGGGTAGGTTTCCAGGCCTGCTTAGATTGAGGAAAAGTTCCCTCTTGTTTTGAAGTAGAGGGAGCTGATCCTGCACCTGCCTTGAAATTTCGAAAGGCATGAAAATTAGACTGTTTGGCCCTTGATTTGGCCCTGTCCTGAGGAAGGGTATGACCCTTACCTCCAGTAATGTCAGCAATAATTTCTTTCAAACCAGGCCCGAATAAGGTCTGCCCCTTGAAAGGAATGTTAAGTAATTTAGACTTTGAAGTCACATCAGCTGACCAGGAATTAAGCCATAGCGCCCTACGCGCCTGGATGGCGAATCCGGAATTCTTAGCCGTTAGTTTAGTCAAATGAACAATGGCATCAGAAACAAATGAGTTAGCTAGCTTAAGTGTTCTAAGCTTGTCAATAATTTCAGTCAATGGAGCTGTATGGATGGCCTCTTCCAGGGCCTCAAACCAGAATGCCGCCGCAGCAGTGACAGGCGCAATGCATGCAAGGGGCTGTAAAATAAAAACCTTGTTGAATAAACATTTTCTTAAGGTAACCCTCTAATTTTTTTATCCATTGGATCTGAAAAAGCACAACTGTCCTCAACCGGGATAGTGGTACGCTTTGCTAAAGTAGAAACTGCTCCCTCCACCTTAGGGACTGTCTGCCATAAGTCCTGTGTAGTGGCATCTATTGGAAACATTTTTCTAAATATAGGAGGTGGGGAAAAGGGCACACCGGGTCTATCCCACTCCTTACTAATAATTTCTGTAGGCCTTTTAGGTATTGGAAAAACATCAGTACTCACCGGCACTGCATAGTATTTATCCAGCCTACACAATTTCTCTGGCACTGCAATTGTGTCACAGTCATTCAGAGCAGCTAATACCTCCCCAAGTAACACACGGAGGTTCTCAAGCTTAAATTTAAAATTAGAAATCTCTGAATCAGGTCTCCCCGATTCAGAGACGTCACCCACAGACTGAAGCTCTCCGTCCTCAGGTTCTGCATATTGTGACGCAGTATCAGACATGGCTCTTACAGCATCTACGCGCTCTGTATCTCGTCTAACCCCAGAGCTATCGCGCTTGCCTCTCAATTCAGGCAATCTGGCTAATACCTGTGACAGGGTATTATTCATGATTGCAGCCATGTCCTGCAAAGTAATCGCTATGGGCATCCCTGATGTACTTGGCGCCATATTAGCGTGCGTCCCTCGAGCGGGAGGCGAAGGGTCCGACACGTGGGGAGAGTTAGTCGGCATAACTTCCCCCTCGACAGATCCCTCTGGTGACAATTCTTTTATAGATAAAGATTGATTTTTACTGTTTAAGGTGAAATCAATACATTTAGTACACATTCTCCTATGGGGCTCCACAATGGCTTTTAAACATAATGAACAAGTAGTTTCCTCTGTGTCAGACATGTTTGTACAGACTAGCAATGAGACTAGCAAGCTTGGAAAACACTTTAAACAAAGTTAACAAGCAATATAAAAAACATTACTGTGCCTTTAAGAGAAACAAATTTTGGCAAAATTTTAAATAACAGTGAAAAAAAAAGGCAGTTACACTAACAAAGTTTTTACAGTGTATGTAACAAGTTAGCAGAGCATTGCACCCACTTGCAAATGGATGATTAACCCTTTAATACAAAAAACAGATTAACAAAATGAAAAATATGTTTTTTAAACAGTCATAACAACTGCCACAGCTCCTACTTTTGAAGCCTTTTGAGCCCATCAGAGATGTCCTATAGCATGCAGGGGACTGCTGAGGGAAGCTGAATGTCACAGTTTGTAATTTTAAGTGCACCAACTGTAACTTTTATACTATAACAGTGGAAAGCCTCTGTTTCTAGGCAAAAATAAAGCCAGCCATGTGGAAAAAACTAGGCCCCAATAAGTTTTATCACCAAAGCATATATAAAAACGATTAAACATGCCAGCAAACGTTTTATATTACACTTTTATAAGAGTATGTATCTCTGTTAATAAGCCTGATACCAGTCGCTATTAAATCACTGCATTTAGGCTTAACTTACATTAATCCGGTATCAGCAGCATTTTTCTAGCAAGTTCCATCCCTAGAAATATGTTTACTGCACATACCTTATTGCAGGAAAACCTGCACGCCATTCCCTCTCTGAAGTTACCTCACTCCTCAGAATATGTGAGAACGGCAATGGATCTTAGTTACTTCTGCTAAGATCATAGAAATCACAGGCAGATTCTTCTTCTAATGCTGCCTTTGATAAAACAGTACACTCCGGTACCATTTAAAAATAAAAAACTTTTGATTGAAGTTAAGAAACTAACTATAATACACCACTCTCCTCTTACTACGTCCATCTTTGTTGAGACTTGCAAGAGAATGACTGGATATGGCAGTTAGGGGAGGAGCTATATAGCAGCTCTGCTGTGGGTGATCCTCTTGCAACTTCCTGTTGGGAAGGAGAATATCCCACAAGTAATGGATGATCCGTGGACTGGATACACTTAACAAGAGAAATATAGTTTGGATACGGGACTTATCATTAAGACTGTACAGCTTTATTTATACAGACCCAGTTGATTGAGACAGACATCATTTGGTAACCTGATTATGCAAGTTTATCTCTGCCCATTAATGAGTTGAAAGGCTAAGTCACCAGCCTTAGTTTACCCCCGCTCACCCATTATCTATTTATTTAGTTAAATGAGTAGTGATGGAAATGTTTCTATTATGTTCTATTTGTTCTATTTATGTGTTTATTTTTGTTTGTTTGTTATACTGACTGATTGTATTGCCATGCTTATTCCTATTAGATCTCCACTTCCAGGATTCCGTAGCTCTGTCAGCTCTGACCATCCATACTTCTCAACAGCCATGTTGCTGTGTTCTGAATATGGGGGGGGTCCCTTTATACTCCACGCATCTCTCCTTCCCAGGTAAGACAGACCCAACGAATGTTCATTACCCTTAAAAATCATGACGGCTCCTAAAATACAGATTATATCCCAAAACACAAAAGGCCTTAATTCACCTAGTAAACGCTCAGTCGCCCTAAAACATTTTGCTAAAACCTCCCATTCCATCATATTTCTACAGGAAACCCACTTCATAGCTGGTTCAGAACCTTCCCTGATATCAAGAGACTTCCCTATTAGTTATCATAATGCATACCACACTAAGAAACAGGGAGTTAGTATACTATTTCATAAACACTTGCAATTTCAGCTGCACAATAAAGTTGTGGACACAGAAGGAAGGATTATTATTCTAGTAGGGCTTTTGTTTAATAACCCAATTACTTTGGTCAATATCTATGCCCCCTTTAGTCGCAGAAGAAGTTTTTTCAAAAAGTGCTCTCCCTAATTTTGGAACATAGGAGAGGCCCAATAGTGATGGGTGGAGATTTTAATACCACACTAGACCCAATCATGGATTCCTCCGCAAAACACGGGCAGACTAGAACCAGGGCGCCGAACACACTTCCTACCTGCGTGGAAGAATTAGGCCTTCTAGACGCGTGGAGGATACAACACCCGACACAACACAATTACACCTTTTATTCCCACCCCTGGGCGACCTATACCCGTATAGATTACCTGTTCATTGACCAGAATCACCTGACCCTTTTAAAAGATTCTGAAATCCAACCTACGGCCTGGTCTGACCATTCAGCCATAAGTCTGGTTCTGGAGTGGCCTGACACACCAACAACATCCTTTATTTGGAAAATAGATGACTCACTCCTTCACTACCCCCCAATCCAAGAAGAGTTACAAAAAGCAATTTCTGAATACTTCCAATTTAATAGTAATGGTGACTCACACCCTAGCTCTGTTTAGGAAGCACATAAGGCCTTTATCCGAGGGGAATGTATAAAACAAAAAATCAAAATGAAAAAACGTTATCAGTCCTCAATAGCATCTTTAACAACACAACTACATGGCTTAGAAACACAACACAAACATGACCCGTCCAATAGAACACTTTTATCACAGGTCACCAAGACTAGACAAGATATTAATAATATACTATCCAAAGAAGCACAGAGAAAAGCACTGGCACTGAAGAAAATGTATTTCTTCGAAAACAACAGAGCAGGATCTAGACTAGCTAGGTTATTGAACCAACAGCACACAAAATCCCACATTAATAAATTAGTGACCCAGTTGGGTTGACAATTAATAGATAGTGGGGAAATAGCAGATCAGTTTAAAAGTTATTACTCAGAATTATATAATTTACAGACAGACAGATCCCCGAATAGATTGACCACTCTCCAGGCCTATATCACAGAGGCTAACCTCCCAAAAATACAAACACAGCTGCGGGACGACTTTGAAACACCCATTTGCCTTCAAGAAATTCTCTCTGTGATTGCGAAATTGCCTTCCAGAAAGAGCCCAGGCCCAGATGGGTTCACTGGTACCTATTATAAAATATACAGATCCTCCCTCGCCCCACATCTTTTAAATTTATTTCACACCATAGACGAAGGACATGTGCTGCCCACAGAGATGCAACAAGTCCATATCTCAGTTATCTTAAAATCTGGCAAAACACCCACAGACCCTAGGAGCTATAGGCCCATTTCACTGTTAAATGTAGATCTAAAGATTTTGGGCAAGATCCTAGCCAAAAGATTGAACAAACTACTAGAAAAAATCATACACACCGACCAGGTCGGATTTATCCCCCATAGAGAGGCTAGGGATAATACAATAAGAGCCCTGACCCTTATGTCCTATTCCAAATGTCACAATATACCGACGATCTTCTTGGCAACAGACGCCGAGAAGGCCTTTGATAGGCTCAATTGGCAGTTCCTTAGAGAAACCCTATTGGCTATTGGATTGGGACCCCATATGCTTCATAGAATTTTTAGTTTGTATGCACACCCCACCGCGAGGGTTAGGGCGAATGGTGTTCTCTCTCTCCTGTTCCAAATTAGAAATGGAACGAGACAGGGATGTCCACTATCTCCCCTTTTGTTCGTACTTACTATGGAATTAATGGCAGCACATGTCCGTAATAACCACTCTATAAAGGGAGTGGAAATTGGCCCCCATAGTTTCAAGGTCGCCTTGTATGCGGATGACGTTCTCTTTACTATTACAGACCCAGCACAGTCCCTAACAGCAATAATGCATGAACTCCACAGATTTGGAAAATTTTCGAATTTTGTAGTAAACGCAACCAAATCAGAGTTACTAAACGTCTCTTTTAGGTGGGAAGAATTTATGAAACTAGCAGAAATCTGCCCACTAGCGCTTAGAACAGATTCCATAAAATATTTAGGCATTCACCTATCACCAAGCCCTACCACCCTTTTTAAAAAGAACTTTGAAGATCTCTTATTATCAACACAAAAAGACTTAAATTCCTTGGCGACGAAACCCCTGTCCTGGTGGGGGAAAATACAGTGCATAAAAATGACAACACTACCAAGAGCCCTATACATACTTCAAGCCCTTCCCATAGCATTACCTGGTTGGTTCCCATATAAGACAGACTTTTTGAGACCAATGACCACATTTGAGAAGCTTTGTTCAGCCAATGTTCCAACGCCCCACACGCTTTCTAAAATGTGCTGTATACTGCAGACGTATATGAGAGACGAACTTCCTTCATACACCATTAACTGGCATAGGGAATTGGGCGACACTTTAAATACAGAGGAATGAGGAATAATATTTCATCACACTAAAAAATCGTCAACCTCCCCAAAAATCCTAGAATTAAACTTTAGAGTACTAACACGCTGGCATCTAACCCCGACAAGACTACACTCCATTTACCCAAGTTCCAGTGATTTATGCTGGAGGGGTTGTGGAAAAAAAGGCGGTTACCTCCACATGTGGTGGAGTGCGATTTTGTAAAACAACTCTGGCATTACGTAGAGGACCATTTCAGAAACAGCTTAATCACAGATCTCCGCCTCACACCCCAGGTAGCACTGCTAAACAGACTCCCTCAAGTTCCATGCAAGCTTAGGAGACAATTACTACAGGTCGGAATTAATGGCGCCAAGGCCCTGATAGCTTTGAGATGGAAATCACCTATTCCCCTGACTGGACAAATGTGGTTTGCCAAAATTGATGAGTTGCTAAGCCTAGAGGAATTTGGATATCTTAAAAGACTTAGGCTAGAATTTTTTCATAATATGAGATTCCTTTGGGAATAATCACTGACAACGACTAGACCTCAGCCCAGCCTAACTTTAGCACATCAAGACCTTGATCTAACGTGATGCGTGGAGATAGGGACCCCCCTCTGGGAAGGGGATAACATATAGGCTTCTCTATATACCCGTTAGATGTTGCAACTAACATTATAACTGAAAGGAGTTTAAACCCCTAGTCTATTACACAATTGTTAGAGCAGGATAGAGGTGGAAGGATATGATCACAAGTTTAATCTCACATGGTATATGCTACTCTCCCAAGCAATTGGGATCATAACACCGGTCAGCAATGTTTTGTTTTCTTTTTGTTTCTGTTTATAGTTCTCTTTTTACTTTTGTCTGTGATGTGTTATATTTAGCTATAAAAATCACCATCGTGGAATGCCCTATTACTAAAAGTACGTCTAACACATTGTATCTCCTTTACGGTAAGTGTACCGTTGTCTGTAACCTTTTTCTTATTTCGTACTTGCAATCAATAAAGATGGTAATTTAAAAAAAAAAAAAAAAAACCTCAGACGCCGGCACGCGTCACCTTTGAAAAAGCCGAGATAATATCGGCGAAACATGTTAGGGAGGGGTATTGTGTAAAAATACCCTATTTTGTTGTTTTAAATGGCATAGCAACTTGAACTAACTAAATAATATTAACCTTAACCTTGGGGCTTAATTCATTATTATTTTTTGGGTAAAAGGTATATCGACAGTAACTCTTAACTTAAATACTCTCACAAGCCTTGAGTGTTTAAGGACATTAGCATGTTAACAAACTGATAGTCTATTTCAGACGCGAAAGTACCTCATGCCAAAATAAGGCTTCATGCAGTGTGTCCTATAGGCTAGTTATAAAGCGGACTTCTAATCTATTGTGTAAAAACATGGCAAAGCTAATTCTAGTTATGGATGTGAAGTTGATATTTGCAACAATATAGCAAATTCCAATTATTAATGTGGTTCTAGTGTCATTAATTATACTGCAGAAACAATACCAAACTGCCCAGTACAGACTAGTTGATAACAGACAAGCTAGCTATATTTACATAATATAATAACCCTTTTTTTAAAAAAATACAAAAATATATTTCTACCACAATTAGGCCTAGATTTAGAGTTCGGCGGTAGCCGTGAAAACCAGCGTTAGAGGCTCCTAACGCTGGTTTTGGCCGCCCGCTGGTATTTGGAGTCAGTGATTAAAGGGTCTAAAGCTCACTTTTCAGCCGCGACTTTTCCATACCGCAGATCCCCTTACGTCAATTGCGTATCCTATCTTTTCAATGGGATCTTTCTAACGCCGGTATTTAGAGTCTTGGCTGAAGTGAGCGTTAGAGCTCTAACGACAAAACTCCAGCCACCTGAAAATAGCAGGAGTTAAGAGCTTTCTGGGCTAACGCCGGTTCATAAAGCTCTTAACTACTGTACCCTAAAGTACACTAACACCCATAAACTACCTATGTACCCCTAAACCGAGCTCCCCCCACATCGCCGACACTCGATTAAAAATTTTTAACCCCTAATCTGCCGACCGCCACCTACGTTATACTTATGTACCCCTAATCTGCTGGCCCTAACACCGCCGACCCCTGTATTACATTTATTAACCCCTAACCTGCCCCCCACAACGTCGCCGCCAGCTACTTACAATAATTAACCCCTAATCTTCCGACCGCAAAGCGCCGCCACCTACGTTATCCTTATGTACCCCTAATCTGCTGCCCCTAACACCGCCGACCCCTAGATTATATTTATTAACCCCTAATCTGCCCCCCTCAACGTCGCCGACACCTGCCTACACTTATTAACCCCTAATCTGCCGAGCGGACCTGAGCGCTACTATAATAAAGTTATTAACCCCTAATCCGCCTCACTAACCCTATCATAAATAGTATTAACCCCTAATCTGCCCTCCCTAACATCGCCGACACCTACCTTCAATTATTAACCCCTAATCTGCCGACCGGAGCTCATCGCTACTATAATAAATGTATTAACCCCTAAAGCTAAGTCTAACCCTAACACTAACACCCCCCTAAGTTAAATATAATTTAAATCTAACGAAATAAATTAACTCTTATTAAATAAATTATTCCTATTTAAAGCTAAATACTTACCTGTAAAATAAATCCTAATATAGCTACAATATAAATTATAATTATATTGTAGCTATTTTAGGATTAATATTTATTTTACAGGCAACTTGGTAATTATTTTAACCAGGTACAATAGCTATTTAATAGTTAAGAACTATTTAATAGTTACCTAGTTAAAATAATAACAAATTTACCTGTAAAATAAATCCTAACCTAAGATATAATTAAACCTAACACTACCCTATCAATAAATTAATTAAATAAACTACCTACAATTACCTACAATTAACCTAACACTACACTATCAATAAATTAATTAAACACAATTCCTACAAATAAATACAATTAAATAAACTAGCTAAAGTACAAAAAATAAAAAAGAACTAAGTTACAAAAAATAAAAAAATATTTACAAACATAAGAAAAATATTACAACAATTTTAAACTAATTACACCTACTCTAAGCCCCCTAATAAAATAACAAAGCCCCCCAAAATAAAACATTCCCTACCCTATTCTAAATTAAAAAAGTTAAAAGCTCTTTTACCTTACCAGCCCTGAACAGGGCCCTTTGCGGGGCATGCCCCAAGAATTTCAGCTCTTTTGCCTGTAAAAAAAAACATACAATACCCCCCCCCCCCAACATTACAACCCACCACCCACATACCCCTAATCTAACCCAAACCCCCCTTAAATAAACCTAACACTAAGCCCCTGAAGATCTTCCTACCTTGTCTTCACCATCCAGGTTCACCGATCCGTCCTGAAGAGCTCCTCCGATGTCCTGATCCAAGCCCAAGCGGGGGGCTGAAGAGGTCCATGATCCGGTCAAAGTCTTCATCCAAGCGGGGCAGAAGAGGATCTTCCATCCGATTGAAGTCATCATCCAGGCGGCATCTTCTATGGTCTTCCATCCGGAGCGAAGCAGCAGGATCCTGAAGACCTCCAGCGCGGAACATCCATCCGGCCCGACGACTGAACGACGAATGACTGTTCCTTTAAGGGACGTCATCCAAGATGGCGTCCCTCGAATTCCGATTGGCTGATAGGATTCTATCAGCCAATCGGAATTAAGGTAGGAATTTTCTGATTGGCTGATGGAATCAGCCAATCAGAATCAAGTTCAATCCGATTGGCTGATCCAATCAGCCAATCAGATTGAGCTCGCATTCTATTGGCTGATCGGAACAGCCAATAGAATGCGAGCTCAATCTGATTGGCTGATTGGATCAGCCAATCGGATTGAACTTGATTCTGATTGGCTGATTCCATCAGCCAATCAGAAAATCCCTACCTTAATTCCGATTGGCTGATAGAATCCTATCAGCCAATCGGAATTCGAGGGACGCCATCTTGGATGACGTCCCTTAAAGGAACAGTCATTCGTCGTTCAGTCGTCGGGCCGGATGGATGTTCCGCGCTGGAGGTCTTCAGGATCCTGCCGCTTCGCTCCGGATGGAAGACCATAGAAGATGCCGCCTGGATGATGACTTCAATCGGATGGAAGATCCTCTTCTGCCCCGCTTGGATGAAGACTTTGACCGGATCATGGACCTCTTCAGCCCCCCGCTTGGGCTTGGATCAGGACATCGGAGGAGCTCTTCAGGACGGATCGGTGAACCTGGATGGTGAAGACAAGGTAGGAAGATCTTCAGGGGCTTAGTGTTAGGTTTATTTAAGGGGGGTTTGGGTTAGATTAGGGGTATGTGGGTGGTGGGTTGTAATGTTGGGGGGGGGGGGTATTGTATGTTTTTTTTTACAGGCAAAAGAGCTGAAATTCTTGGGGCATGCCCCGCAAAGGGCCCTGTTCAGGGCTGGTAAGGTAAAAGAGCTTTTAACTTTTTTAATTTAGAATAGGGTAGGGAATGTTTTATTTTGGGGGGCTTTGTTATTTTATTAGGGGGCTTAGAGTAGGTGTAATTAGTTTAAAATTGTTGTAATATTTTTCTTATGTTTGTAAATATTTTTTTATTTTTTGTAACTTAGTTCTTTTTTATTTTTTGTACTTTAGCTAGTTTATTTAATTGTATTTATTTGTAGGAATTGTGTTTAATTAATTTATTGATAGTGTAGTGTTAGGTTAATTGTAGGTAATTGTAGGTAGTTTATTTAATTAATTTATTGATAGGGTAGTGTTAGGTTTAATTATATCTTAGGTTAGGATTTATTTTACAGGTAAATTTGTTATTATTTTAACTAGGTAACTATTAAATAGTTCTTAACTATTAAATAGCTATTGTACCTGGTTAAAATAATTACAAAGTTGCCTGTAAAATAAATATTAATCCTAAAATAGCTATAATATAATTATAATTTATATTGTAGCTATATTAGGATTTATTTTACAGGTAAGTATTTAGCTTTAAATAGGAATAATTTATTTAATAAGAGTTAATTTATTTTGTTAGATTTAAATTATATTTAACTTAGGGGGGTGTTAGTGTTAGGGTTAGACTTAGCTTTAGGGGTTAATACATTTATTATAGTAGCGATGAGCTCCGGTCGGCAGATTAGGGGTTAATAATTGAAGGTAGGTGTCGGCGATGTTAGGGAGGGCAGATTAGGGGTTAATACTATTTATGATAGGGTTAGTGAGGCGGATTAGGGGTTAATAACTTTATTATAGTAGCGCTCAGGTCTGCTCGGCAGATTAGGGGTTAATAAGTGTAGGCAGGTGTCGGCGACGTTGAGGGGGGCAGATTAGGGGTTACTAAATATAATATAGGGGTAGGCGGTGTTAGGGGCAGCAGATTAGGGGTACATAGGGATAATGTAAATTGCGGCGGTTTACGGAGCGGAAGATTAGGGGTTAATAATATAATGCAGGGGTCAGCGATAGCGGGGGCGACAGATTAGGGGTTAATAAGTGTAAGGTTAGGGGTGTTTAGACTCGGGGTTCATGTTAGAGTGTTAGGTGCAGACGTAGGAAGTGTTTCCCCATAGGAAACAATGGGGCTGCGTTAGGAGCTGAACGCTGCTTTTTTGCAGGTGTTAGGTTTTTTTTCAGCTCAAACAGCCCCATTGTTTCCTATGGGGGAATCGTGCACGAGCACGTTTTTGAGGCTGGCCGCGTCCGTAAGCAACTCTGGTATCGAGAGTTGCATTTGCGGTAAAAATGCTCTACGCTCCTTTTTTGGAGCCTAACGCAGCATTTGTTTGAACTCTCGATACCAGAGTTAAATTTATGGTGCGGCCAGAAAAAAACCTGCGGAGCGTTAACAGCCCTTCTACCGCCAAACTCCAAATCTAGGCCCTAGACTCTTTACAATCTTATAGAGAGTCTGATACACAGCATTGTCGTTATCAACCTTGTAACGTTTGGAGCCTCTAACCTAAAATCTGAGTAATAGATGGTTAATTTGCAAGATTGATACTAATTTACCTAACTTGCAAATTAAATGCACTAATCTTGAGAAAGCCTATATAAGAACTATATATATCTATATATTTACACAATATATATTTTAAACTACATAAAGATATCCTCACTATAATTAGACTGTGTACAGTATTATATAAAGGTTGATATAGAGCATCTTTTTTATTAACCCCTTAAAGCTTGGGGTCTCTAATCTTTACTCTGAATAATAGATGGTTAATTTGTAACACTGGAACTAATTTACAGAACTTGCAAATTAAATATATTAACCTAGAGAACGCCTGTATATGAACCAAGATAAGTTCAATGTACACACAATCACAGTGAGGCCAATATAGATCTGTAGATATTACACAAGCTGGTTATATTTATATAGCCCATTTTAAATACAATAAGCTATTCCCGCTATAATTGGGCTTGTGGCAGCTACTAAGATAATCTTATAACATTTGGGACTTCTAACCTGAGTTGTATTATTGATTATTCCAAACTCAGTAATATCAATGTGAATGTGCGCATTCACTTAACATAGTACATATCAATTGTCATATTCAAGTTGATAAAATTTCAGGTATAATGCGCAACAGCTCCAACTAAACTCATGAGAGAAAAATAATAACTCAATCTGTCTTACTATATACATACATGACTGGCAAGCAAAAACCAAAGACATAAGTCTTCTTTTTTGACAATCATAATTAATGGATGCCAACCTGCAGGCCCGCCATCAGGGGGTGACAGGGGTGACTCCTGTCAGGGGCCCAATGGGCCAGGGGGGCCCCATGAGGCAAGAACTAAAAAAAAAATTTTTTTTTTTTTTTTTTTTTTTTTTTTTAATTTTGGCAGCCACCAGTGGGTACTACTGCAGAGTGCTAACTGAGCATGGAAAATGTTATTACAAGGAGTAAAGTATTAGCATTTGAGAGGATTTCTGAGTGTGCACTAAACCACTATGCACAGTGTGAGACAGACTTGGCACGTAAGTTTGTATAGTGTGTGCCTGAGTCAGACGGCAGATCACTTTAATTTGCAGAGGAGGTAGAACTTACTTAGCAAATCTTTTTTATTTCTTTGTGCAATTTCGGATTGTAACTTCAGTG
Source organism: Bombina bombina (assembly GCF_027579735.1). Classification (NCBI taxonomy): domain Eukaryota; kingdom Metazoa; phylum Chordata; class Amphibia; order Anura; family Bombinatoridae; genus Bombina; species Bombina bombina. The sequence continues at coordinate 437,418,492 of NC_069504.1, forward strand.
TGGTAGTAGTTGTATGGTGGTGCCAGGGGTCCATAAAAACACTTTTTTTTTAGCAGCAGTGTATTTATGATTATTTGACAATGCTGTAGAAATTCTATATTTAAAACCATGCAGAAAGGTTTCCTCCTCAATACACAAATGGTAGGTGCCCTTTTGTTGCATACCAACAAGCCTAAATCCTGCATTTAAACAGATCTAATGGTATGAGTACCACAGCTTATGGTTCCACCAAGACCATATATCACAGCATTTTCAAAATCCATAAGTACAGCTGATAGATGGGAACATTTTTACACTATATTTGAAGTGGTGCTCTTGGTTGGGGAAAATGGGGAAAAAATAAACAAACATATGTCAACCTTTTAAAAGTACTTTTCTTCATCTAGCTATCTACCCAGATCATTAATGTACAATTTTGAATTCACAGAATTATTTTTGTTTACACATTTACAAATATAATTCTTTAAAAAGTGATCTCTTCATTTCTGCAATTTTTTTATCATGCATGTCACACACTGTTGATTTAGGGGATGCAAGGTGCATAAATGTTTCCTCCTGTGAGTGTTTCTGTGGGTGTCTGTGTTTATGTCTGTGTTTATGTCTTTGTGTTTTGGTTTATGTCTCTATGAGTGTGTATGTATTTTTTTTCTGTGGGTCTCTCTGTGAGGGTGGGTGTGTATGTCTTTGTGCATTTTCTGTGGATGTCTGTGAGGGTGTGTACATATGTCTTTGAGCTTTTTCTATGGGTGTCTCTGCGAGGGTGTGTGTATGTTTGCCTTTGCGTATTTTCTCTGGATGCCTCTGTGAGGGTGGGTGTATATGTCTGTTTTCTATGGATGTCTCTGTGAGGGTGTGTGTGTATGTATGTATGTCTGTGTTTTCTGTGGATGTCTCTGTGAGGGTTTGTGTTTTCTGTGGGTGTCTCTGTGAGGGTGTGTGTATGTCTTTGTGTGTTTTCTGTGGATGTCTCAGTGAGGGTGTATGTATGTATGTCTTTCTGTGTTTTATGTGGTTGTCTCTCTGTGTGTGTATGTCTTTGTGTGTATGTCTTTGTGCATTTTCTGAGGCGGTCTCTGTCAGTGTTTCCTTGGGTGTATGTGCAAGTTTGAGTTTTTGTGTGTGTGTGTCCATTGTACTACATTTTGACCTTACTACTGATTATTCACATCTTTCTACAGACTTTGAGACCTTTACGGAAGTCACCAATCCACCATTTAACCTTTAAATTATTGTTTAGGCAGTTCAGGGCTCTTCCTTTCAGCCACTGCATGCTGTTGTCATCATTTAGTTGGCATCTTCCTTTACAAAAAGATAATCAGAACTCCATATTTTGTTTTCTAAATCTCCTTTTTTTTACAGAACTGAAGTTTACCTCATTACTTGTCAGGTCAATGTAATCAAGTGCTGAGTGTCTGTGTCTGAGTGCGTTTGTGTGTTCCTTTACGTGTCTGCTAGAGTGTCTGTATGTGAATCCTTATGTGTGATTGTGTGTGTGTTTCAGTGTATGAGTGTGTCTGTGTGTTTGTATGTTTGTATGTTACTACCTTTACAACATCTCCAAGTTTAAATAGACACTTTAGAAAAAAGTGCATATATGTTTTAGTCACTTGGTCAAAAATTGTACATGTCAAAGGGGGGAGGGGGGGCCTGATCAATGGTTAAGTCAGGGGCCCCAAAATTTCTAGTGGCGGCCCTGCCAACCTGTATATCTAAATTATTAGTAGCAGACTCTGATAGTAGCCAAAGTATTTAAACCTCTATGCTTCTTTGTGATGAGATACACTAATAGATAATACTCAAATATAAGGGCAAGATTATAATCCGCTTATTCACAACTTGACTATCAGTAACAAATACCCATACAGGGAGTGCAGAATTATTAGGCAAATTAGTATTTTGACCACATCATCCTCTTTATGCATGTTGTCTTACTCCAAGCTGTATAGGCTCGAAAGCCTACTACCAATTAAGCATATTAGGTGATGTGCATCTCTGTAATGAGAAGGGGTGTGGTCTAATGACATCAACACCCTATATCAGGTGTGCATAATTATTAGGCAACTTCCTTTCCTTTGGCAAAATGGGTCAAAAGAAGGACTTGACAGGCTCAGAAAAGTCAAAAATAGTGAGATATCTTGCAGAGGGATGCAGCACTCTTAAAATTGCAAAGCTTCTGAAGCGTGATCATCGAACAATCAAGCGTTTCATTCAAAATAGTCAACAGGGTCGCAAGAAGCGTGTGGAAAAACCAAGGCGCAAAATAACTGCCCATGAACTGAGAAAAGTCAAGCGTACAGCTGCCAAGATGCCACTTGCCACCAGTTTGGCCATATTTCAGAGCTGCAACATCACTGGAGTGCCCAAAAGCACAAGGTGTGCAATACTCAGAGACATGGCCAAGGTAAGAAAGGCTGAAAGACGACCACCACTGAACAAGACACACAAGCTGAAACGTCAAGACTGGGCCAAGAAATATCTCAAGACTGATTTTTCTAAGGTTTTATGGACTGATGAAATGAGAGTGAGTCTTGATGGGCCAGATGGATGGGCCCGTGGCTGGATTGGTAAAGGGCAGAGAGCTCCAGTCCGACTCAGACGCCAGCAAGGTGGAGGTGGAGTACTGGTTTGGGCTGGTATCATCAAAGATGAGCTTGTGGGGCCTTTTCGGGTTGAGGATGGAGTCAAGCTCAACTCCCAGTCCTACTGCCAGTTTCTGGAAGACACCTTCTTCAAGCAGTGGTACAGGAAGAAGTCTGCATCCTTCAAGAAAAACATGATTTTCATGCAGGAAAATGCTCCATCACACGCGTCCAAGTACTCCACAGCGTGGCTGGCAAGAAAGGGTATAAAAGAAGAAAATCTAGATACTATCACTGAGCTGTTGAACAATAAGCATCAAATAAAATAGAAAAGTCGTGGAGAGAAACGAAAAAAACAAAACATGGCTGCCGAGAGAGAATATGGCCCGCTAACTTGTATAGATTGCATTCTGGAAAGACTGGAGACCCGCTTAATGAACCTACTTCAGAGAGCCCCATGCGACTATCTAAAAGACAAGCAGATGGCGTCCCATAGTACGGTGACTGCAGAAGGAACCCCTATTACAGCCTCTCTGGGAGATGGGGCCGCGGCAATGAGCGCTCCCGTGGCATCTCTCCAGCAGAGAACTTCATACAAAGATCTGACATTACTCCCTGCATTAACATCACTCCACGTGGCACGGATTGACGGTTCACCTCCGACTAACTTAAAACAAACAGCCGCCAATGCTGCTCTAGCCCTCAACGCTCACTTACCATCTGAACATTATTCTTCTGGCACAACGGATCAATATGCAGCTATATCCTCAGCAATAAAACCTACCGATCTGACCCATGTGGTTGAGCCGATAGACAAGGCTTCACTGAACAGAAAGCTGCACTGTGAATTCAGAAGGGACCCCTGGACTACCGTAAACACTCCTCTGAGCTTTATGAGCCACAACCTGCCGGTAAATAAGCCATCAGATGGAAGGATAACTGCTTTCCTCCCAGGGGGGAACGTATCTCTCCACCTTAACAAAAGGAACTCTAACAGACAGTTGTCAAGCTGGATCCGCTTGGATCCCTGGATGCGGTATTAGCAATAAGTTAGAAAAGCCATGTTACGTCCTGCTCTGCTGGGTAAACGTTTTTTGACTCAGCCTGTTTCTCTCTACATGTTTGAATATTGTATGTTTTATATAATGTTATAATTAGTGATTGCATACTGTAACCTATACTCTCATTTCAAGTATTACCATGAAAATAATATATAAATGTCAATGATACACTTTTAATAGCAGTATAGAATTGTACTTCCATCAGCCTCCTCTCTCTTAAATGCCCTTATAAACATTGGAGAGTTTCCTGCGGAGGTTAGTGGGGGGCCTCTGGGGAGATATTTAAAATGTTATACTTTGAGTAAAGATCAGGGGCTTCTTAAAACATATAACTTTAGCACGAGGGGAGGTAACAACGTGGGGGTCCTTCTCGTGGCCAACGGCCGAGGTCACGGGTGGGATTCCAATTAAAATTAAATATCGGTGGGTACCAAGAACTGAGTTCTAACTGATGCCTAAAGCAGGGTTTGTAGACATAACACCACACATCACAGGATATTGCTCATATAGCTATAAACCTTGTTTAACATACAAAGGTTTTATCTGGAATGATTGTGTTTATTAAACAAAATGACAAGTTTTAGAGGTTCAACGCTGTGAATTTTATGTTGTGTGCGCACTCAGTTTTGGTTTATGCATCTATAATGTCACTGATTGTTCAATTGGTATTTTCTTTATCAGATGCAAATTTTTCTTTATGTTTTCATTTTAACTTTTGCTCTAAGTTACCCCTGGACTCAAATCATAATAATAAATATGGTCCAAGAGTGACCTATATCTCTAAATTAGGGGGCTAAAAAGCGAGGAATATAAATATTATTGTATAAGCCTGGTATATTATTATTTTTTTTCGTTATGCCTTTACTATGCTATGTTAATGCATTTACTATTTCCTCAATAAAAATAATTAAATAAAAAAAAAATAAAAAAAAAGAAAAAAAAAAAAGAAGAAAATCTAATGACATGGCCTCCTTGTTCACCTGATCTGAACCCCATTGAGAACCTGTGGTCCATCATCAAATGTGAGATTTACAAGGAGGGAAAACAGTACACCTCTCTGAACAGTGTCTGGGAGGCTGTGGTTGCTGCTGCACGCAATGTTGATGGTGAACAGATCAAAACACTGACAGAATCCATGGATGGCAGGCTTTTGAGTGTCCTTGCAAAGAAAGGTGGCTATATTGGTCACTGATTTGTTTTTGTTTTGTTTTTGAATGTCAGAAATGTATATTTGTGAATGTTGAGATGTTATATTGGTTTCACTGGTAAAAATAAATAATTGAAATGGGTATATATTTGTTTTTTGTTAAGTTGCCTAATAATTATGCACAGTAATAGACACCTGCACACACAGATATCCCCCTAAAATAGCTATAACTAAAAACAAACTAAAAACTACTTCCAAAACTATTCAGCTTTGATATTAATGAGTTTTTTGGGTTCATTGAGAACATGGTTGTTGTTCAATAATAAAATGAATCCTCAAAAATACAACTTGCCTAATAATTCTGCACTCCCTGTATTATCCACACTATTTATGTGGATGTTTATTTTGCATAGCCTTACTTAAAGGGACACTGAACCCAAATTTTTTCTTTTGTAATTCAGAAAGAGCATGCAATTTTAAGCAACTTTCTAATTTACTCCTATTATCAATTTTTCTTCGTTCTCTTGCTATCATTATTTGAAAAAGAAGGCATCTAAGCTTTTTTTTAGTTTCAGTACTCTGGACAGCACTTTTTTATTGGTGGATGAATTTATCCACCAATCAGCAAGGACAACCCAGGTTGTTCACCAAAAATGGGCCGGCATCTAAACTTACATTCTTGTATTTCAAATAAAGATACCAAGAGAAAGAAGAAATTTTGATAATAGGAGTAAATTAGAAAGTTGCTTAAAATTTCATGCTCAATCTGAATCACGAAAGAAAATTTTTGGGTACAGTGTTCCTTTAACAAGGTATCTTGATAAACCAGAAGAATCCTTTATTCAAGTCTCTATGTGTTTTTAAATTGCACACACTTACACAGTGATTTTATTAATTTTTTGGAGTAATAAAATTTATGTTTTAATTTTAATTTGACCCTTTTGGTCTAATCTACACAGTCTGTAACTTTACCAATTAGGGGCATTAGAAGTGCTATACAAGTGCACCTTTTTAGTCTCAATCCCTTCAGTGATTTAGACTATACTTGCTATCAGAATGGGGAGCTGTTTGGGGTGCCAGAAGGGCACATGGCAGGTGGACTTGAGAGTCGACTCTACCAATAAATATTCGGGAACTTTGAGTGATATTCAACGCTCCAGTCGAACAACATTACCTCAGTGGCTTACATAAACCATCAGGGGGGAACGAGAAGCTCCCTAGCCATGAGGGAGGTATCTCAGATTCTGGAATGGGCAGAGACTCACAATAGTTCGCTCTCAGAGATCCACATTCCGGGTGTGGACAACTGGGAAGCGGATTTTCTCAGCAGACAATCTTTCATACAGGGGAATGGTCTCTCCATCCTGAGGTGTTTGCGGATATCTGCAACAGATGGGGGATGCCGGAGACAGACCTCATGGCATCTAGACTCAACTTCAAGCTACCCAGATACGGGTCACGGTCCAGGTATCCCCAGGCAGAGCTGATAGATGCCTTAGCGGTGCCTTGGGAGTTCAACCTTATTTATATTTTTCCACCGTTGCCACTTCTTCCCCGAGTGGTGCCCTGCATCAAACAGTAGCAAGCTTTGACCATTCTGATTGCTCTGTTGTGCCGCGGAGGATGTGGTTTGTAGATATGTGCATGGCTAAAAAATTTGGTTCGTTTTCGGTTCGGATCGATTCAGACTTTTCGAATTTTGGTTCGGATCGAATCGAATTCGGCAAAATTTGAATGAATTTGTTTCGGATTTATTCGGATTCGAATGAATTCATTTCGGATTTATTCGGATTCGAATAAATTCGGCTGAATTCGGTTCGATTCGATTCGGTTCTGAAATTCGGTATGTTTTAGGTGGGATATGCAGTGTATTAGACTAGTATTATGTACTGTATATTAGGTATAAATAGTACTAGTGTAATACACGGCCATCCGAATCTACCGAATAAAGTCAGTAGTTAAGAGCTTTATGGGCTAACACCGGAATATAAAGCTCTTAACTACTGAGTGCTACAAAGTACACTAACACCCATAAACTACCTATGAACCACTAAACTGAGGCCCCCCCACATCGCAAACTCTATAATAAAATTATTTAACCCCTAATCTGCCGGTCGGACACCGCCGCCACCTACATTATAGCTATTAACCCCTAATCTGCTGTCCATAACATCGCCGACCCCTACATTATAGTTATTAACCCCTAATCTGCCCCCCCCCCCCAACGTCGCCGCAACCTAACTACAAGTATTAACCCCTAATCTGCCGACCGGACATCGCCGCCACTATAATAAATGTATTAACCCCTAAACCGCCGCACTCCCAACTCGTAAACACTATAATACATTTTATTAACCCCTAATCTGCCCTCCCTAACATCGCCGCCACCTACCTACAATTATTAACCCCTAATATCCCGCCCCCAACGTCGCCGCTACTATAATAAGGTTATTAACCCCTAAACCTAAGTCTAACCCTAACACCCCCTAACTTAAATATAATTTAAATAAAACGAAATACATTTAGTATAATTAAATAAATGAATCCTATTTAAAACTAAATACTTACCTGTAAAATAAACCCTAAGATAGCTACAATATAACTAATAGTTACATTGTAGCTATCTTAGGGTTTATTTTTATTTTACAGGCAAGTTTGCATTTATTTTAACTAGGTACAATAGTTATTAAATAGTTAATAACTATTTAATAACTACCTAGCTAAAATAAATACAAATTTACCTGTAAAATAAATCCTAACCTAAGTTACAATTACACCTAATACTACACTATCATTAAATTAATTAAATAAATGAATCCTATTTAAAACAAAATACTTACCTGTAAAATAAACCCTAATATAGCTACAATATAACTAATAGTTACATTGTAGCTATCTTAGGATTTATATTTATTTTACAGGCAACTTTGTATTTATTTTAACTAGGTACAAAAGCTATTAAATAGTTATTGACTATTTAATAGCTACCTAGTTAAAATAATTGTAAAATAAATCCTAACCTAAGTTACAATTAAACCTAACACTACACTATCATTAAATAAATTAAATAAATTAACTACAAGTACCTACAATTATCTACAATTAAATAAACTAAACTACAAAAAAACAAACACTAAATTACAAAAAATAAAAACATATTACAAGAATTTTAAACTAATTACACCTAATCTAAGCCCCCTAATAAAATAACAAAGCTCCCCAAAATAAAAAAATGCCCTACCCTATACTAAATTACAAAAGTTAACAGTTCTATTACCTTACCAGCCCTTAAAAGGGCCTTTTGCGGGGCATGCCCCAAAGAAAACAGCTCTTTTGCCTGTAAAAAAAACACAATACCCCCCGCCCCACATTACAACCCACCACCCACATACCCCTACTCTAACCCAAACCCCCCTTAAATAAACCTAACACTACCCCCTTGAAGATCTCCCTACCTTGAGTCGTGTTCACCCAGCCGGACCGAAGTCTTCATCCGATGGGGCAGAAGAGGACATCCAGACTGGCAGAAGTCTTCATCCAAGCGGGGCAAGAAGAGGTCTTCCATCCATCAGAAGTCTTGATCCAGGCGGCATCTTCTATGTTCATCCATCCGGAGCGGAGCGGAGCGGAGCGGCAGCATCCTGAAGACATCCAACGCGGAGCATCCTCTTCTTTCTTGATCCGACGACTAAATGACTGTACCTTTAAGTGACGTCATCCAAGATGGCGTCCCTTGAATTCAGATTGGCTGATAGGATTCTATCAGCCAATCGGAATTAAGGTAGGAAAATCTGATTGGCTGATTCAATCAGCCAATCAGATTCAAGTTCAATCCGATTGGCTGATCCAATCAGCCAATCAGATTGATCTCGCATTCTATTGGCTTGTTCTGATTGGCTGATTGTATTTAATTGTAGGTACTTTAATTGGTAGTTAATTTATTAAATTTATTTAATGATAGTGTAGTGTTAGGTTTAATTGTAACTTAGGTTAGGATTTATTTTGCAGGTAATTTTGTAATTATTTTAACTAGGTAGCTATTAAATAGTCAATAACTATTTAATAGCTATTGTGCCTAGTTAAAATAAATACAAAGTTGCCTGTAAAATAAATATAAATCCTAAAATAGCTACAATTTAACTATTAGTTATATTGCAGCTATATTAGGGTTTATTTTACAGGTAAGTATTTAGTTTTAAATAGGATTAATTTATTTAATTAATTTAATGATAGTGTAGTGTTAGGTGTAATTGTAACTTAGGTTAGGATTTATTTTACAGGTAAATTTGTATTTGTATTTATTTTAGCTAGGTAGTTATTAAATAGTTATTAACTATTTAATAACTATTGTACCTAGTTAAAATAAATACAAAGTTGCCTGTAAAATAAATATAAATCCTAAAATAGCTACAATGTAACTATTAGTTATATTGTAGCTATATTAATAGCTAGTAGGGGGCTTAGATTAGGTGTAATTAGTTTAAAATTCTTGTAATATTTTATTATTTTTGGTAATTTAGTGTTTGTTTTTTGGTACTTTTCTGATGGATGGAAGACCTTTTCTTGCCCCGCTTGGATAAAGACTTCTGCCGGTCTGGATGTCCTCTTCTTTGGGGCATGCCCCGCAAAAGGCCCTTTTAAGGGCTGGTAAGGTAATAGAGCTGTTAACTTTTGTAATTTAGTATAGGGTAGGGCATTTTTTTTATTTTGGGGGGCTTTGTTATTTTATTAGGGGGCTTAGATTAGCTGTAATTAGTTTAAAATTGCCGGTCTGGATGTCCTCTTCTGCCCCATCGGATGAAGACTTCGGCCCGGCTGGGTGAACACGACTCAAGGTAGGGAGATCTTCAGGGGGGTAGTGTTAGGTTTATTTAAGGGGGGTTTGGGTTAGAGTAGGGGTATGTGGGTGGTGGGTTGTAATGTTGGGGGGTGGTATTGTGTTTTGTTTTTTACAGGCAAAAGAGCTGTTTTCTTTGCGGCATGCCCCGCAAAAGGCCCTTTTAAGGGCCGGTAAGGTAATAGAGCTGTTAACTTTTGTAATTTAGTATAGGGTAGGGCATTTTTTTTATTTTATTAGGGGGCTTAGATTAGGTGTAATTAGTTTAAAATTCTTGTAATATTTTTTTATTTTTTGTAATTTAGTGTTTGTTTGTTTTTTGTACTTTAGTTTAGTTTATTTAATTGTAGATAATTGTAGGTACTTGTAGTTAATTTATTTAATGATAGTGTAGTGTTAGGTTTAATTATAACTTAGGTTAGGATTTATTTTACAGGTAATTTTGTAATTATTTTAACTAGGTAGCTATTAAATAGTCAATAACTACCTAGTTAAAATAAATACAAAGTTGCCTGTAAAATAAATATAAATCCTAACATAGCTACAATGTAATTATTATTTATATTGTAGCTATATTAGGGTTTATTTTACAGGTAAGTATTTAGCTTTAAATAGGATTCATTTATTTAATTAATTTAATGATAGTGTAGTGTTAGGTGTAATTGTAACTTAGGTTAGGATTTATTTTACAGGTAAATTTGTATTTATTTTAGCTAGGTAGTTATTAAATAGTTATTAACTATTTAATAACTATTGTACCTAGTTAAAATAAATACAAACTTTCCTGTAAAATAAAAATAAAACCTAAGCTAGCTACAATGTAACTATTAGTTATATTGTAGCTATCTTAGGGTTTATTTTACAGGTAAGTATTTAGTTTTAAATAGGATTCATTTATTTAATTATAGTAAATTTATTTTGTTTTATTGAAATTATATTTAAGTTAGGGGGGTGTTAGGGTTAGGGTTAGATTTAGGCTTAGGGGTTAATAACCTTATTATAGTAGCGGCAACGTTGGATGCGGGAGATTAGGGGTAATAATTGTAGGTAGGTGGCGGCGATGTTAGGGAGGGCAGATTAGGGGTTAATAAAATGTATTATAGTTTTTGCGAGGCAGGAGTGCGGCAGTTTAGGGGTTAATACATTTGTTATAGTGGCGGCGATGTCCGGTCGGCAGATTAGGGGTTAATACTTGTAGTTAGATTGCGGCGACTTTGGGGTGGCAGATTAGGGGTTAATAACTATAATGTAGGGGTCGGCGATGTTAGGGACAGCAGATTAGGGGTTAATAGCTATAATGTAGGTGGCGGCGATGTCCGGTCGGCAGATTAGGGGTTAATACTTGTAGTTAGATTGTGGCGACATTGAGGGGCAGATTAGGGGTTAATAACTATAATGTAGGGGTCGGCGATATTAGGGACAGCAGATTAGGGGTTAATAGCTATAATGTAGGTGGCGGCGATGTCCGGTCGGCAGATTAGGGGTTAATACTTGTAGTTAGGATTGTGGCGACGTTGGGGGGGCAGATTAGGGGTTAATAACTATAATGTAGGGGTCGGCGATGTTAGGGACAGCAGATTAGGGGTTAATAGCTATAATGTAGGTGGCGGCGATGTCCGGTCGGCAGATTAGGGGTTAATACTTTTAGTTAGATTGCAGCGACGTTGGGGGGGGGCAGATTAGGGGTTAATGAAATTTATTATAGTGTTTGCGAGGCGGGAGTGCGGAGTTTTAGGGGTTAATACATTTAATATAGTGGCGGCGATATCCGGTCGGCAGATTAGGGGTTAATAAGATAATGCAGGTGTCAGCGATAGCGGGGGCAGCAGATTAGGGGTTAATAAGTGTTAGATTAGGGGTGTTTAGAGACTCGGGGTACATGTTAGGGTGTTAGGTGCAGACTTAGTGTTTCCCCATAGGAAACAATGGGGCTGCGGTGTTAGGTTTTATTTCAGCCGGAACTGCCCCATTGTTTCCTATGGGGAATGCCGAATTTTACCGAGCTAATTCGGATTTTTTCGGAGATACGGCAGCTATTTCGGATTAATTCGGTAGATTCGGAAGTATTTTAATTTGGAAATTTGAATCGCTCCGAATCTCCGAATTTAATGAATTTTCTGAATTTCCGAATAAATCCGAAACGAATCGCACATGTCTAGTGGTTTGTGGTTCTGGTGGGGATGTCATCATCTCCTCCATGGAGGTTACCCTCTCGCAGAGATCAACAGCAACCCAGCTTGCTGGACTTTCCAGCGTGTATACAGGAACACCTTTGGTTCTAATCTTTTTAGAGCTGGAATGGAACTGCCAGACAATACCCCTTTCACAGGACAAGGGAGACAGCAGAAAAACACACATGGACCTCCACAGGGCGCGGAGCCAGTCCCAGTGCAAATGATTGGTAGGAGGTGGTAGATGAATAACTATCAGTGGAGGTTCCAATATTAAAAAATAAAATTTTATAAAACAACAGTAAAAACAGGAACCAAATGGAAGGGCATAAAGTGACCCCCCTTAAAAACATGCAACGCGTTTCTCAGCACCAACGCTGTTTCATCAGGCATATAAAGCATACTGATCATAGCTCTTGTATATACACCAACCTTACCAATCAAATTAATTTAAAGAATAACAAACACCTGAGAGTTTTCCTCCAAGGGGCAGGCTCTCAGCACTTTACCCTTCATCTATGGTATATATTTCTCACATTTGATAGACTTAACTATAATAATCTAAAATATAAAATCTATATTAATTTTGTGTTAAATAAATCATATTATCAAAAAATATATATTGGCTCAAAAAAGTGGTTTCTATTCGATCAAGTATAAACTCTTTAGTAAACAAAATAAAAAGGTCAAGATAAACTAAAAATATGATGTTTGACAAACGATATATGTGTTGCTTATTAGTACCTGAGTCATCTAATAGAGATACACGGAATTCAAGAGTTACAAATTATAAGATGATGGGGGGAAGGGATAAGTGTAAATTAATGAATGGATAGAAATGGATGTAATAATTAATGAAAGGGGTGGATGAGGGTCCAAAGGAAGATAAAAATAACCCTAATAATAAGCATCTCATAAACTAAAAAATGTGAATATCTATAACTAAGGAATAAATGAAAAAGGGGAGAATGAATACATATATAGATATTAGTAGTTCAAGATCATAATATACAAAATACCTATTGGAAATTATCAAAATAGAGAGCGTCTCATTAGACGGGTTGATATGTGTATAGTAGTAACTGCAGCATCTCTTGATAATAAAGATATACCATGTGATAGCAATCAGCCAATCACAAATGCATATACGTATAGTCTGTGAATTCTTGCACATGCTCAGTAGGATCTGGTGACTCAAAAATTGTAAATATAAAAGACTGTGCACATTTTTTTTAATGGAAGTAAATTGGAAAGTTGTTTAAAATTACATGCTGTATCTGAATCATGAAAATTTAATTTAACCTGAGTGTCCCTTTAAGGGCTATTGGTAGTTTAGTTTAGGCTAGTTTTTTTTTATTCGGGGGGGGTGGCTTTTTTATTTTGATAGGGCTATTAGATTAGGTTAATTAGTTGAAATATTTGATAATTTCTTTTTTATTTTGTGTAATTTAGTGTTTATTTTTTTTGTAATTTAGTTAATTGTAGTGTAAGGTTAGGTGTTAGTATAAACAGGTTAGGTTTTATTTTACAGGTAAATTTGTATTTATTTTAACTAGGTAGTTAGTAAATAGTTAATAACTATTTACTAACTAATCTACCTAGTTAAAATAAATACAAACTTTGCTGTGAAATAAAAATAAAACCTAAGATAGCTACAATGTAACTATTAGTTATATTGTAGCAAGCTTAGGATTTATTTTACAGGTAAGTATGTATTTAGTTTTAAATAGGAATTATTTACTTAATGATAGTAATTTTTATTTAGATTTATTTTAATTATATTAAAGTTAGGGGTGTTAGGGTTAGACTTAGGGTTAGTTTTAGGGGTTAATAACTTTAGTATAGTGGCGGCGGTGACGTTGTGGGTGGCAGATTAGGGGTTAATAATATTTAACTAGTGTTTGCGATGCGGGAGTACGGCGGTTTAGGGGTTAATATGTTTATTATAGTGGCAGAGATGTCCGGAACGGCAGATTAGGGGTTAATAATTTTTAGTATTTGCGATCTGGGAGGGCCTCTGTTTAGGGGTTAATAGGTAGTTTATGGGTGTTAGTGTACTTTGAAACACTTTAGTTATGAGTTTTATGGTACAGCTTTGTAACGTAAAACCCTTAACTACTGACTTTCAGTTTACGTTACGGATCTTGTAGTTATGAGCTGTACCGCTACCTTTTTGGCCAGACAGGCAAACTCGTAATACCGGTGCTATGGAAGTCCCATTGAAAAATGACTTTTTAAAAAGTGCGGTAGTTACGTTGTGTGACGAACAAAAAAGTGTGCGGTACAGCTGTACCTACAAGACTTGTAATAGCAGCGGTAGTGAAAAAGCAGGCTTTTCACTCATAACGCAAAACTCGTAATCTAGCCGTCAGTTTGTGCATTTTCAGACAGCGAGCTAATTACTGATACATAATCCATTTCTGAAAGAAACGCTTAAGTTGCATAATAGTCGGTTGTTGTATCATATATTGTTCTATCGTACATTGAGCTAGAAGGATTTTTTTTTTAAATTTGCAAATTTTAGAATGTTAAGGAATTTCCAATTTTTTAGAATTAAATTCCTTATTATTAGTATAATCGTATTGATTAGCTCGTTATTCCTGCATTGTTCTGAATATTTTGTTAAAAAGAATACTTGGTGTTCCTCAATCCCTGTAGAGATTTTAATAGCAGTATTTCTTTAAGCCAGTAGTTGATCTGTGACCAGATTTGTGATACTTTGGGACAGGACCAAAAATAATTAACAAAATGTGCTCTCTCTGTTCTATACTTAGGGCATGTTTGCTTTGCTTTATACCATTTATTTAGAGAATTTACTGTTATATAACTCCTGTTTATTAATTTTAGGTGAGATTCACCCCAAGTCTTATTTATAACTTTTAGGCTCTCTTGTACCCTTATATCCTCTATATTTGGAAAATCTTTTTGCCACTTTATTCTAATTTATTCTATTTGTTTAGAGTCCAAGTATGTGTTAATTAACTTATACAAACCAGAGATAATATGGCCCCCGGCTTTATATAGGTTAATCCTACTTTGTCAATATTCTTGTCGTACTTCAGTTTATCATATATATTTTGGCCATTTCTATCTGCAAATTGGTACTAAGTATGCTATATACAGTATATTCTCCAATGTAAATGACTATATGTACACACAGATAATGCACTTTAATAAAAAACATTTTTTTTTATGTGTTTGTGTAAATAATTATAAATCTGCACATATTCTATTTTTTTTTTTAAATCTGAGAAATTGTATATTTTATTCCACACAATTCATATTATTAGCCGAAGTGTAAAAAACACACAGAAAGTTGAGACCAGCATACGGCCCTATGTTTAGGGTAATAAAATGACAATAAGTGTTAGGTGGAAATATGTATATATGCGTATGGGAGTAAAACATGATTTTAAGTCAGTACAAGGTCATTCAATAAATTAAACCACATAGATAGTAATAACATCATATGGAATTGCATATAAATTCCATAGGGATTAGAAAGATATGTTGCAGGGGAAGCTGGGAATTCTCAAGCGTGTACTTCCTGTTGGGGGTGGAGTTTGTCACGCCGGTCGTGATCCTCTGCAGCGGGTGCTCGTCAGTAGTATCCCGCGTTTCTATCTCCCCCCGCCTGTCAGAGTGCCAGGAATCAGACTGAGACGAGAAGTGCAAAAATAATCACACCTTTATTAATAGCAAAAAATAATAAAAAGTCCACAAATCAAATAACAAGCCAGGAGTCAAAACCAGAGCTGGTAGTCAGACGAGCCGAGTCAGGAGCCAAAGCGAATAGTCAGATGAGACGAAATCAGGAACAAGGAAAACAGCAGAGTCAGGAACAAGCCAGGGATCAGGAACCAGGAAGGACGTCAGACAGCCAGGTAATACACAGGAACTCTCACAAACAGGTCTGAGACAACGCAAAGGCAAAGCATACTGAACAGAGGCCCTTTAAATAATAAGTGATGACATCACAATTCTGAGACTGCATCCTGTCTCACATGGATGATGCACACCAGTCTGGCCATAAAAGGAAGTGCAGGAAATGAGCAGCATCCCCCACAATGCACCATAGTCAGGAAGAGAGGTGAGTAAAATGGCTGCCAGCAGCACATGGCAAACACAACAGGGAAAAAACCCTGACACCGCCTTAGCCCCATGGCCCTACGCATCTCAAGGACTTGTTTGGGCCTCAAGCTGGTCAACAGCTCTTGCTGAGGACATCCAAGAATTGCGGTGTAAACCGCTAGTGCCGCAGGAAGATTTGGATTGAAGTGGTGATCCGAGAGGAACCTGATTCGAGCAAGTTGTGCTGCCGCCCATAGAGCCCCTGGTTAGTCGGGATATAAGCAAGGAGGAGCTGGTGGTGTCCCGAATTCGTAATACCCACTTGTAGATCATAGGGGTTGATGGTGCTCGGAGGGATCCGGGCATCCCCCCTCTCTTGTTCGCTGAGAAGTCATTTGTCGAACGCCATACCTACCCTTGGAGAGATGGCAGGTAGTCAAATCAGAGAGTTTTCATCCCAGCATTGATACAATCCTGTGGAGTGACCAAAGTCAGAATCTCTGTTGGAGTATCCGGGTTGGAGCCATATTGTTCCCCTGAAGTTGCAGGTATTCTACAGTTATAAAAATACATGTTAATAGAGGAGCTAATAACGGTATATTTAAGTGTGCATGACTCTATTGTCCTTTTTCTATTTCAAGCAATAATATCTGTAACATAAAGAGTCGGCCTTTGCTTTTTTTTCAAAGTTACTGAGACTTAACAACAAATGAAAGAACGCTGCAATAAGCCCAGGAATTCCATTGTGTTTCGTATCTTGGTGCTCTATTCCTGTCATTTGGAGTATTAGGAACTGCTTTGTACACACCATCTGAGAGACTGTGCAATGTATTCAAATTTGTAAAAAAAAATAATAATAATCTTCAGAATTTTATATTGTTCCATATACTTATGTGCAACTATACACTATTGAACTGTAGACATTGAAACTCGATAAGAACAGTATTCTGTTATTGTGAATGTTCTGGTTATCTTATCTAGGAGTGAAATTTGGTTGTATCTTTTTAGTCTGTAGTTTCCCAGAAAAGTAAAAGGGTTACTTAAGGCCTGCTGGTGACCATAAGTGCGTTTAAGCGAAAAAAAAAAAAAAAAAGAATTAGGATCTAAAAGCCAAATACATGTAAATCTTGGTGATATATTGCAATAAATTGCTCCTATTTTTCAAATAGCATCTTACTCCTATATTTATATTTATAGGCTTTATAGGCAGACGTTTATATACTGAAGAAAGCACTTAAACTTATTGTTGTATTCTAAAATGGGCTGCCTTGTTGGTTAAAAGTAGAATGGAGTATATTGCTTCCCGCAGTTTTTGTCATCTTTTTTGGTGGTTATGATCCATGAACCTCTGGGTTTAGTTTGTATAGATTGATCTGTTTAAACGTTCACTAATTGTTCAACAGGATATGTTTCCTACATACATATGCATATAAGTTATTTGATAATGTTGGCTATATAAGTATCTGACTACTCTATCTTTGAAGTATATACAGCAGTATTATTTGATTTCTGTCACAACTTGGAGTTTCAGGTTAGAGCTAGAGTGTTTAATTATATAAGGAAATAAGAGGTCTTCTTATTTTAAGAATTTTAAAAAATTGATATACAAAAAGGGAGGCATTTTTCCTAATAAAAATACTACACAGATTCACACTTTAAAAAAAAAAAAATAATTCTTCACTAGAAAAGTAAATATTGTTTTGGTAGAGTCACTTCACCAATCCACAAGAAAATCACATTGTCTCACTCACATGTTAAGAATACTTTAATGGTTCACTAGGTGACAACTGACCATTTTCCTCCTACATACAGTTGGTAGGCTTACGTTTTTCACTCTTTTTATTGTTTTTTTGGTCTTTCTCTCTTTGTTTTTTTGTGTTGCTGTGATATTTAGCTTTTTGCATGGAAAGTTTCATCACTCAGGGAAAACACATTTCACCCACAATGCCCCCTAAAATAAAAGATTGGAAACCCAAATCTTTGGATATGAGCTCAGATGCCAATACAGAAATTATTAATCCCTCCTTAGATCTACAGCCAGCAATGGTCAATTATCAGATCTTTTGTCGCCTCAATTTAATGAAATTAAAAAGGAATTAGCCAGTATTTCCACTAACATTACTTCTCTTTCCACCGAAGTAAGACAATTCTCAAATAGACTATCAGAAGCTGAGAGTAGGATATCAGACCTAGAGGACCTAACTAATTCTTAAGACACTCAAATTGATTCACAAGAATCTTTAATTAATATCTTGCAAAATCGTCTGGAGGATCTAGAGGATCGCTCCAGAGAAAATAATATCAGAATAGTGGGTCTCCCTGAAACGGCGGAATATAATGATCTGCTGAAATTTTCCTTCACAATATTACCCCAGGCACTAGGTTTCCCTCCCTCGCTACTTCCGTTAGCAGTAGAAAGAGCCCATAGGATTGGTCCTCCCAAAATAAATGTAAATGGTCCATCCAGGTTCCAGGAGCAGAATGTGTACAGTTAAATTACTAAAGTTTCAGGATAAAATTGAACTATTAAAATTATACAAGAAAATGGACTCATTTTCTATAGCCAATAATAAGATATTATTTCAGGATTTCTCAAATCAAACCTCAGCAAAGAGGAAACTCATGACCCCTTATTGCACACAGTTTATCAATAAAGGTTTAAAAGCCCAATTGATTTATCCTGCTAAGATTATAATTGAAGTACAGGATAAGCAGATTATTCTCAATAATGCAACTGAGGCTCAAGAATTTACTCTAACCAAATAATATATCATTTAGGTAGCACGTTGTTCAAGTTATGGTTATAACTCCAAAATATTGATGATAGTGTATATTTTTGTTTTTGTCCTTTTTAGGTATAATTGCTTTAACTGTCAATATGTGTATTCATATGAGAGCCAAGTAGTCTGTATTTTTTACCTCCTGCGCAGATTGTCTTTTTTTTTTTTGTCCTTTTTTTTCCCCCTCCCCTCCCTGTTATGCTTCCTCGTGTCCTATTCTCAGATTTTAATCCCGTATCATTAGGTGATATTTTAAATGATTTTGGCTGCGAATAAATTTGCTGTTGTGCAGCCCCCCCCGTTTCGACTGGTTCCCCCTCCTAGCCCACTTCTTAGTATGATTTGACTTTTTTCTAGACTTTAAATGACTATTGATATATGTAAAAATCTTAAGGTACTTTCGTGGAACGTAGGAGGCATAACCTCACCTATGAAACGTAAACTTATTATAAAATCGCTTGCTAAACATCATCCAGATGTGGTATTTTTGCAGGAGATGCATTTAATGGATATTGAGTTAACAAAGCTTAAAACAAAATGGGTAGGAGAGGTTTTAGCCACGCCGGTAAACAATAGAAAAGCAGGAGTCGCCATATTATTGCACATAAATTTAGAGTACAAGATTAAAAAGGTTGAGCTTGACCCCGAGGCCAGATTTATTATATTACAAATAGTGATCAATAATATTCACTTTGTTTTATGTAATGTCTATGGGCCAAATGTTAATACGCCCATATTTTGGGAGACAATTAAAGTCAAATTATTTCCATTTATTAGTCAAAATATAATTTTAGGGGGGGACTTTAATATAGCAATATGCCCTGAGTTAGATAGATTTTCTAAGGAAAAACCAAGGGAGTATAATAAGCGGGCAAAATGTCTGAAACAATTTTGTCATAAATTTAAGCTTTTAGATATTTGGTGTATTGAGAACCCAGATGTTAAAGTGTTTTCATGTGAATCAAAAACACACCGAACGTTTTCAAGAATTGATATGTTTTTAATGTCAGAATCCCTCTCTATTTTAAAAATTAACTCTGAGATTGCTGATATAATTATTTCAGATCATGCCATTATATCACTGGCTTTTCCTTCCCTATCTAAACCTAGAGATAAAAGTCAGAATTTTATATTTTCTCGTTTTTGGATCAATAATCCCAGATTTAATGTGTGGTTAAAACAAAAATGGAAAGATTTTGTTACCTTTAATATCTCCCAAATTAATAAAATAGAAATATTCTGGGAATCCTCTAAAGCTGTACTAAGAGGGAAATTAAATCATATTTAAATGCTTGGAATAAGAAAAACAGAATAGTTGAAATCCAGTTGGCAAATCAAGTTAAAAATGCTCTCCGAAGATATTATAATGAAAGGATCTTATCTAACTGGAATAAATATTGTGAAGCCAGAAATAATCGTGATATTTTTCTTTAAAAAAAATCACATAGGGAAGAACATAAAATTTAAATGATATCATGGCACGTCAGCAAAATATGTAGCTAATTTAACTAAAAATAGAAAGAGCAAAAATTATATTACAGCAATTAAGGCAGGTAAGGATAGATTCATGGACTCTAAAAATATCATGAAGGTATTCCATAGCTTCTATCAAAAGCTATATAATCAAACTGATGTTAATACCCCAAATTTAGAGAGTTTTTTGTCCAAGATAGCATGTCCGTAATTATCTAAAGAACACCTATCAGAACTAAATGCCCCTATTATGGCTGGTGAAATATCTAAATCAATAGAGAAAGTAAAACTAAATAAGGCAGCAGGGCCTGACTTTTTACCAGCAGAATTATATAAAATTTTATCTCAAGAAATCAATTATACCTTGGAAAGGTTATATAATGAATATTATTCTCAAAATAATACAATATCTAACTTTTTTACAGCTGCTAATATAACTTTAATACCAAAGAAAGATAAGGAAGTGGAAGATCCAGCATCCTATAGACCTATCTCAGTTCTTAATGTAGACTATAAAATTTTGACTTCAATTATTGCATCCAGATTAGCGAAAGATTTAGATAAGATTATACATCCTGGTCAGATTGGGTTTATACATGGGAGGAATTCCTCTAAAAATATACGCAAAGTGGTTATGCTTTTGGACTATATGTGGAACAAGGATAAAACTAAAAATGAGGGAATATATTCAGATCTAGCACTTCTTACGGTAGACGCGGAAAAAGCCTTTGATTCCATCACGTGGCAATATCTATTTAAGGCTTTGGAAAAATTCAGATTCCAGGACCAATTTGTACATTTTATCCATAGAATATATAAGAATCCAATATCATATTTATTGATTAATGGTATGTTTTCTCCTAAAATAATCCTTGGAAGGGGAACAAGGCAAGGCTGTCCCTTGTCTCCATTGTTATTTAACATTGCATTAGAACTGCTAGTGATCTGGTTAAGGGATAATGTAAATGGTATCCCTATAGGATCACATAAACTGAAAATACTTCTTTACGCAGAAGATCTTTTAGTGTTTTTAGATAAAACCACATATTCTATCCCATTAATTCTGCAAATATTTTCTGACTTCAGCTCTTTCTCTGGATATAAAATTAACTTTGGGAAAAGTGAACTGATGTGGATAACTAAGTCTAGGTTTAGCTGTCAAAATTATCCCTTTAAAGTGGTAGATTGTTTTAAGTATCTTGGTATAATATTACATAGAAATCCACAAAAATTGTATAATTTGAACTTTGCACCCTTACTACAGAAGATTAAAAATAATCTTGAATTGTGGGCTTCCTTCCCACTATCTATATCGGCACGGGTGAATCTAATTAAATCTATTGTGTTCCCTCAGTTGTTGTATCCGCTTCAAAATCTACCATTGTTTCTAACAAATATTGATTTAAGGAAATTGGATCAGTATCTAGCCAAATTTATTTGGAGTAATAAAAAAGCTCATATATCTTTAGCCAGATTGACGCAAAAAAAGTGGCTAGCAGGCTTAGCTTTATTGGATAACCGACTCCAATAATTTTTCGTCAATTGATTTAGAAAGCCAATATATCTCTCCCTTTGCATTGAAAGCTATCCTACATTGTTCAATTAAACACCTCTCTCCTAAACTTTTAAAGTTTGTTTCTTTCAAAAATATAATAATAGCTTGGCAGAAATATTGTAGAATTATGGAAGTAGATCCCCACTTCTCAAAATTCTTACCTATAAGAGGTAATCCAGAGTTCATACCGGGAATTCAGTATAAAGTTTTTGAAAAATGGAAGGAGAAAGGGCTGGAATTTGTGTTTCAGGCAATATCGGATTGTCGGGAATTATATCTGCCAGATATAATTTTTTCAACAATTTAATTTAGATAGGAATAACATGTTTGCCTATTTCCAGCTTCGTAATTTCTACGGTAAAACTTCCCTAATAGTGGATTGGGATATCAAGTGGGATGAGATCAATATATGTATCAAGAAGTTCAAAAGTGGTAACACTTCAATATCACTTATATATGATTTAATGCTAGCTAAACAAGGTGTATTATGTCTTGAGAAATTATGTAGGGGTTGGGAGGGTTCTACCCTTGCTATGAATCCAGATCTGATCAGTCAGAGTTTTCTCACAGTAAATAAATGTGTAACTGCTATGAGCTAGAAAGAGTCTCATTTTAAACTTATTAATAATAATTATTTTTCTCCAGCTGGGATGGCACAATGTTATCCTGCACAAGTTTTTGGCTGTCCCCGTTGTTCTTACCCCAACGCAAATTTAATAAGACATGTGCGGTTCGTTTCGGATTAATTCGGAAATTCGGTAAATTCGGTAAATTCGGAGATTCGGATCGATTCGGATTTCCGAATTAAAATACTTCCGAATCTACCGAATGAATCCGAAATAGCTGCCGTATCTCCGAATAAATCCGAATTAGCTCGTTAAAATTTGGCATTTCCCCATAGGAAACAATGGGAGTTTCGGCTGAAAAAAAAACTAACACCGCAGCCCCATTGTTTCCTATGGGGAAACACTAAGTCTGCACCTAACACCCTAACATGTACCCCGAGTCTCTAAACACCCCTAATCTAACACTTATTAACCCCTAATCTGCCGCCCCCGCTATCGCTGACACCTGCATTATCTTATTAACCCCTAATCTGCCGACCGAATATCGCCGCCACCTACATTATAACTATTAACCCCTAATCTGCTGTCCCTAACACCGCCGACCCCTACATTATAGTTATTAACCCCTAATCTGCCCCCCCCAACGTCGCCGCAATCTAACTACAAGTATTAACCCCTAATCTGCCGACCCGATATCGCCGCCACCTACATTATAACTATTAACCCCTAATCTGCTGTCCCTAACACCGTCGACCCCTACATTATAGTTATTAACCCCTAATCTGCCCCCCCAACGTCGCCGCAATCTAACTACAAGTATTAACCCCTAATCTGCCGACCCGATATCGCCGCTGCCTACATTATAGCTATTAACCCCTAATCTGCTGTCCCTAACACCGCCGACCCCTACATTATAGTTATTAACCCCTAATCTGCCCCCCCAACGTCGCCGCAATCTAACTACAAGTATTAACCCCTAATCTGCCGACCGCAAATCGCCGCAACTATAATAAATGTATTAACCCCTAAACCGCCGCACTCCCGCCTCGCAAACACTATAATACATTTTATTAACCCCTAATCTGCCCTCCCTAACATCGCCGCCACCTACCTACAATTATTAACCCCTAATCTCCCGCCCCCAACGTCGCCGCTACTATAATAAGGTTATTAACCCCTAAACCTAAGTCTAACCCTAACACTAACACCCCCTAACTTAAATATAATTTAAATAAAACGAAATAAGTTTACTATAGTTAAATAAATGAATCCTATTTAAAACTAAAGACTTACCTGTAAAATAAACCCTAATATAGCTACAATATAACTAATAGTTACATTGTAGCTATTTTAGGATTTATTTTTATTTTACAGGCAACTTTGTATTTATTTTAACTAGGTACAATAGTTATTAAATAGTTAATAACTATTTAATAACTACCTAGCTAAAATAAATACAAATTTACCTGTAAAATAAATCCTAACCTAAGTTACAATTACACCTAACACTACACTATCATTAAATTAACTAAATAAATGAATCATATTTAAAACTAAATACTTACCTGTAAAATAAACCCTAAGATAGCTGCAATATAACTAATAGTTACATTGTAGCTATGTTAGGGTTTATATTTATTTTACAGGCAACTTTGTATTTATTTTAACTAGGTACAATAGCTATTAAATAGTTATTGACTAATTAATAGCTACCTAGTTAAAATAATTACAAAATTACCTGTAAAATAAATCCTAACCTAAGTTACAATAAAACCTAACACTACACTATCATTAAATAAATTAACTACAAGTACCTACAATTATCTACAATTAAATAAACTAAAGTACAAAACCCCCCCACTAAATTACAAAAAATAAAAAACCACTAAATTACAAAAAATAAAAAAATATTACAATAATTTTAAACTAATTACACCTAATCTAAGCCCCCTAATAAAATAACAAAGCCCCCCAAAATAAAAAAAAATGCCCTACCCTATACTAAATTACAAAAGTTAACAGCTCTATTACCTTACCAGCCCTGAACAGGGCCCTTTGTGGGGCATGCCCCAAAGAAAACAGCTCTTTTGCCTGTAAAAAAAAAACACAATCCCCCCCCCACATTACAACCCACCACCCACATACCCCTACTCTAACCCAAACCCCCCTTAAATAAACCTAACACTACCCCCCTGAAGATCTCCCTACCTTGAGTCGTGTTCACCCAGCCGGGCCGAAGTCTTCATCCGATGGGGCAGAAGAGGACATCCAGACCGGCAGAAGTCTTCATCCAAGCGGGGCAAGAAGAGGTCTTCCATCCATCATACAAGTACCAAAATACAAACAAACACTAAATTACCAAAAATAATAAAATATTACAATAATTTTAAATTAATTACACCTAATCTAAGCCCCCTACTAGCTATTAATATAGCTTCAATATAACTAATAGTTACATTGTAGCTATTTTAGGATTTATATGTATTTTACAGGCAACTTTGTATTTATTTTAACTAGGTACAATAGTTATTAAATAGTTAATAACTATTTAATAACTACCTAGCTAAAATAAATACAAATTTACCTGTAAAATAAATCATAACCTAAGTTACAATTACACCTAACACTACACTATCATTAAATTAACTAAATAAATGAATCCTATATAAAACTAAAGACTTACCTGTGAAATAAACCCTAATATAGCTGCAATATAACTAATAGTTACATTGTAGCTATTTTAGCATTTATATTTATTGTACAGGCAACTTTGTATTCATTTTAACTAGGTTCAATAGCTATTAAATAGATATTGACTATTTAATAGCTACCTAGTTAAAATAATTACAAAATTACCTGTAAAATAAATCCTAACCTAAGTTACAATTAAACCTAACACTACACTATCATTAAATAAATTAACTACAAGTACCTACAATTAAATACAATTAAAAAAACTAAACTAAAGTACAAACCCCCCCCCCCACTAAATTACAAAAAATAAAAAAATATTACAAGAATTTTAAACTAATTACACCTAATCTAAGCCCCCTAATAAAATAACAAAGCCCCCCAAAATAAAAAAAATGCCCTAACCTATACTAAATTACAAAAGTTAACAGCTCTATTACCTTACCAGCCCTGAACAGGGCCCTTTGCGGGGCATGCCCCAAAGAAAACAGCTCTTTTGCCTGTAAAAAAAAAACACAACCCCCCCCCCCACATTACAACCCACCACCCACATACCCCTACTCTAACCCAAACCCCCCTTAAATAAACCTAACACTACCCCCCTGAAGATCTCCCTACCTTGAGTCGTGTTCACCCAGCCGGGCCGAAGTCTTCATCCAATGGGGCAGAAGAGGACATCCAGACCGGCAGAAGTCTTCATCCAAGCGGGGCAAGAAGAGGTCTTCCATCCATCAGAAAAGTACAAAAAAACAAACAAACACTAAATTAGCAAAAATAATAAAATATTACAATAATTTTAAACTAATTACACCTAATCTAAGCCCCCTACTAGCTATTAATATAGCTACAATATAACTAATAGTTACATTGTAGCTATTTTAGGATTTATATTTATTTTACAGGCAACTTTGTATTTATTTTAACTAGGTACAATAGCTATTAAATAGTTAATAACTATTTAATAACTACCTAGCTAAAATAAATACAAATTTACCTGTAAAATAAACCCTAACCTAAGTTACAATTACACCTAACACTACACTGTCATTAAATTAACTAAATAAATTAATCCTATATAAAACTAAAGACTTACCTGTAAAATAAACCCTAATATAGCTACAATATAACTAATAGTTACATTGTAGCTATTTTAGCATTTATATTTATTTTACAGGATACTTTGTATTTATTTTAACTAGGTACAATAGCTATTAAATAGATATTTACTGTTTAATAGCTACCTAGTTAAAATAATTACAAAATTACCTGTAAAATAAATCCTAACCTAAGTTACAATTAAAACTAACACTACACTATCATTAAATAAATTAACTACAAGTACCTACAATTAAATACAATGAAATAAACTAAACTAAAGTAAAAAACAAACAAACACTAAATTACAAAAAATAAAAAAAAATACAAGAATTTTAAACTAATTACACCTAATCTAAGCCCCCTAATAAAATAACAAAGCCCCCCAAAATAAAAAAATGCCCTACCCTATACTAAATTACAAAAGTAATCAGCTCTATTACCTTACCAGCCCTGAACAGGGCCTTTTGCGGGGCATGCCCCAAAGAAAACAGCTCTTTTGCCTGTAAAAAAAAACACAATACCCCCCCCCCCACATTACAACCCACCACCCACATACCCCTACTCTAACCCAAACCCCCCTTAAATAAACCTAACACTACCCCCCTGAAGATCTCTCTACCGTGTCTTCACCCAGCGGGCCGAAGTCTTCATCCGATCGGGCAGAAGAGGACATCCAGACCGGCAGAAGTCTTCATCCAAGCGGGGCAAGAAGAGGTCTTCCATCCATCAGAAGTCTTGATCCAGGCGGCATCTTCTCTGTTCATCCATCCGGAGCGGAGCGGCAGCATCCTGAAGACATCCCACGCAGAGCATCCTCTTCTTTCTTGATCCGACGACTAGGTGACTGTACCTTTAAGTGACGTCATCCAAGATGGCATCCCTTGAATTCCGATTGGCTGATAGGATTCTATCAGCCAATCGGAATTAAGGTAGGAAAAATCTGATTGGCTGATTCAATCAGCCAATCAGATTCAAGTTCAATCCGATTGGCTGATCCAATCAGCCAATCAGATTGAGCTCGCATTCTATTGGCTGCTCCGATCAGCCAATAGAATGCGAGCTCAATCTGATTGGCTGATTGGATCAGCCAATCGGATTGAACTTGAATCTGATTGGCTGATTGAATCAGCCAATCAGATTTTTCCTACCTTAATTCCGATTGGCTGATAGAATCCTATCAGCCAATCGGAATTCAAGGGACGCCATCTTGGATGACGTCACTTAAAGGTACAGTCACCTAGTCGTCGGATCAAGATAGAAGAGGATGCTCTGCGTGGGATGTCTTCAGGATGCTGCCGCTCCTTTCCGGATGGATGAACAGAGAAGATGCTGCCTGGATCAAGACTTCTGATGGATGGAAGACCTCTTCTTGCCCCGCTTGGATGAAGACTTCTGCCGGTCTGGATGTCCTCTTCTGCCCGATCGGATGAAGACTTCGGCCCGCTGGGTGAAGACACGGTAGAGAGATCTTCAGGGGGGTAGTGTTAGGTTTATTTAAGGGGGGTTTGGGTTAGAGTAGGGGTATGTGGGTGGTGGGTTGTAATGTGGGGGGGGGGGTATTGTGTTTTTTTTTACAGGCAAAAGAGCTGTTTTCTTTGGGGCATGCCCCGCAAAAGGCCCTGTTCAGGGCTGGTAAGGTAATAGAGCTGATTACTTTTGTAATTTAGTATAGGGTAGGGCATTTTTTTATTTTGGGGGGCTTTGTTATTTTATTAGGGGGCTTAGATTAGGTGTAATTAGTTTAAAATTCTTGTAATTTTTTTTAATTTTTTGTAATTTAGTGTTTGTTTGTTTTTTACTTTAGTTTAGTTTATTTCATTGTATTTAATTGTAGGTACTTGTAGTTAATTTATTTAATGATAGTGTAGTGTTAGTTTTAATTGTAACTTAGGTTAGGATTTATTTTACAGGTAATTTTGTAATTATTTTAACTAGGTAGCTATTAAACAGTAAATATCTATTTAATAGCTATTGTACCTAGTTAAAATAAATACAAAGTTGCCTGTAAAATAAATATAAATGCTAAAATAGCTACAATGTAACTATTAGTTATATTGTAGCTATATTAGGGTTTATTTTACAGGTAAGTATTTAGTTTTATATAGGATTAATTTATTTAGTTAATTTAATGACAGTGTAGTGTTAGGTGTAATTGTAACTTAGGTTAGGGTTTATTTTATAGGTAAATTTGTATTTATTTTAGCTAGGTAGTTATTAAATAGTTATTAACTATTTAATAGCTATTGTACCTAGTTAAAATAAATACAAAGTTGCCTGTAAAATAAATATAAATCCTAAAATAGCTACAATGTAACTATTAGTTATATTGTAGCTATATTAATAGCTAGTAGGGGGCTTAGATTAGGTGTAATTAGTTTAAAATTATTGTAATATTTTATTATTCTTGCTAATTTAGTGTTTGTTTATTTTTTTGTACTTTTCTGATGGATGGAAGACCTCTTCTTGCCCCGCTTGGATGAAGACTTCTGCCGGTCTGGATGTCCTCTTCTGCCCCATCGGATGAAGACTTCGGCCCGGCTGGGTGAACACGACTCAAGGTAGGGAGATCTTCAGGGGGGTAGTGTTAGGTTTATTTAAGGGGGGTTTGGGTTAGAGTAGGGGTATGTGGGTGGTGGGTTGTAATGTGGGGGGGGGGGTATTGTGTTTTTTTTAACAGGCAAAAGAGCTGTTTTCTTTGGGGCATGCCCCGCAAAAGGCCCTGTTCAGGGCTGGTAAGGTAATAGAGCTGTTAACTTTTGTAATTTAGTATAGGGTAGGGCATTTTTTTTTATTTTGGGGGGCTTTGTTATTTTATTAGGGGGCTTAGATTAGGTGTAATTAGTTTAAAATTATTGTAATATTTTTTTATTTTTTGTAATTTAGTGGGGGGGTTTTTGTACTTTAGTTTAGTTTTTTTAATTGTATTTAATTGTAGGTACTTGTAGTTAATTTATTTAATGATAGTGTAGTGTTAGGTTTAATTGTAACTTAGGTTAGGATTTATTTTACAGGTAATTTTGTAATTATTTTAACTAGGTAGCTATTAAATAGTCAATATCTATTTAATAGCTATTAAACCTAGTTAAAATAAATACAAAGTTGCCTGTACAATAAATATAAATGCTAAAATAGCTACAATGTAACTATTAGTTATATTGCAGCTATATTAGGGTTTATTTTACAGGTAAGTCTTTAGTTTTATATAGGATTCATTTATTTAGTTAATTTAATGATAGTGTAGTGTTAGGTGTAATTGTAACTTAGGTTATGATTTATTTTACAGGTAAATTTGTATTTATTTTAGCTTGGTAGTTATTAAATAGTTATTAACTATTTAATAACTATTGTACCTAGTTAAAATAAATACAAAGTTGCCTGTAAAATAAATATAAATCCTAAAATAGCTACAATGTAACTATTAGTTATATTGAAGCTATATTAATAGCTAGTCGGGGGCTTAGATTAGGTGTAATTAGTTTAAAATTATTGTAATATTTTATTATTTTTGGTAATTTAGTGTTTGTTTGTATTTTGGTACTTGTATGATGGATGGAAGACCTCTTCTTGCCCCGCTTGGATGAAGACTTCTGCCGGTCTGGATGTCCTCTTCTGCCCCATCGGATGAAGACTTCGGCCCGGCTGGGTGAACACGACTCAAGGTAGGGAGATCTTCAGGGGGGTAGTGTTAGGTTTATTTAAGGGGGGTTTGGGTTAGAGTAGGGGTATGTGGGTGGTGGGTTGTAATGTGGGGGGGGGGATTGTGTTTTTTTTTTTACAAGCAAAAGAGCTGTTTTCTTTGGGGCATGCCCCGCAAAGGGCCCTGTTCAGGGCTGGTAAGGTAATAGAGCTGTTAACTTTTGTAATTTAGTATAGGTTAGGGCATTTTTTTTATTTTGGGGGGCTTTGTTATTTTATTAGGGGGCTTAGATTAGGTGTAATTAGTTTAAAATTCTTGTAATATTTTTTTATTTTTTGTAATTTAGTGGGGGGGGGGTTTTGTACTTTAGTTTAGTTTTTTTAATTGTATTTAATTGTAGGTACTTGTAGTTAATTTATTTAATGATAGTGTAGTGTTAGGTTTAATTGTAACTTAGGTTAGGATTTATTTTACAGGTAATTTTGTAATTATTTTAACTAGGTAGCTATTAAATAGTCAATATCTATTTAATAGCTATTGAACCTAGTTAAAATGAATACAAAGTTGCCTGTACAATAAATATAAATGCTAAAATAGCTACAATGTAACTATTAGTCGGTCTGGATGTCCTCTTCTGCCCGATCGGATGAAGACTTCGGCCCGCTGGGTGAAGACACGGTAGAGAGATCTTCAGGGGGGTAGTGTTAGGTTTATTTAAGGGGGGTTTGGGTTAGAGTAGGGGTATGTGGGTGGTGGGTTGTAATGTGGGGGGGGGATTGTGTTTTTTTTTTTACAGGCAAAAGAGCTGTTTTCTTTGGGGCATGCCCCGCAAAGGGCCCTGTTCAGGGCTGGTAAGGTAATAGAGCTGTTAACTTTTGTAATTTAGTATAGGGTAGGGCATTTTTTTTATTTTGGGGGGCTTTGTTATTTTATTAGGGGACTTAGATTAGGTGTAATTAGTTTAAAATTCTTGTAATATTTTTTTATTTTTTGTAATTTAGTGTTTGTTTTTTTTTGTAATTTAGTGGGGGGTTTTTGTACTTTAGTTTATTTAATTGTAGATAATTGTAGGTACTTGTAGTTAATTTATTTAATGACAGTGTAGTGTTAGGTTTAATTGTAACTTAGGTTAGGATTTATTTTACAGGTAATTTTGTAATTATTTTAACTAGGTAGCTATTAATTAGTCAATAACTATTTAATAGCTTTTGTACCTAGTTAAAATAAATACAAAGTTGCCTGTAAAATAAATATAAATGCTAAAATAGCTACAATGTAACTATTAGTTATATTGCAGCTATCTTAGGGTTTATTTTACAGGTAAGTATTTTGTTTTAAATATGATTCATTTATTTAGTTAATTTAATGATAGTGTAGTGTTAGGTGTAATTGTAACTTAGGTTAGGATTTATTTTACAGGTAAATTTGTATTTATTTTAGCTAGGTAGTTATTAAATAGTTATTAACTATTTAATAACTATTGTACCTAGTTAAAATAAATACAAACTTGCCTGTAAAATAAAAATAAATCCTAAAATAGCTACAATGTAACTATTAGTTATATTGCAGCTATCTTAGGGTTTATTTTACAGGTAAGTCTTTAGTTTTAAATAGGATTCATTTATTTAACTATAGTAAACTTATTTCGTTTTATTTAAATTATATTTAAGTTAGGGGGGTGTTAGTGTTAGGGTTAGACTTAGGTTTAGGGGTTAATAACCTTATTATAGTAGCGGCGATGTTGGTAGCGGGAGATTAGGGGTTAATAATTGTAGGTAGGTGGCGGCGATGTTAGGGAGGGCAGATTAGGGGTTAATAAAATGTATTATAGTGTTTGCGAGGCGGGAGTGCGGCGGTTTAGGGGTTAATACATTTATTATAGTTGCGGCGATTTGCGGTCGGCAGATTAGGGGTTAATACTTGTAGTTAGATTGCGGCGACGTTGGGGGGGCAGATTAGGGGTTAATAACTATAATGTAGGGGTCGGCGGTGTTAGGGACACCAGATTAGGGGTTAATAGCTATAATGTAGGCGGCGGCGATATCGGGTCGGCAGATTAGGGGTTAATACTTGTAGTTAGATTGCGGCGACGTTGGGGGGCAGATTAGGGGTTAATAACTATAATGTAGGGGTCGGCGGTGTTAGGGACACCAGATTAGGGGTTAATAGCTATAATGTAGGCGGCGGCGATATTGGGTCGGCAGATTAGGGGTTAATACTTGTAGTTAGATTGCGGCGACGTTTGGGGGGGCAGATTAGGGGTTAATAACTATAATGTAGGGGTCGGCGGTGTTAGGGACAGCAGATTAGGGGTTAATAGCTATAATGTAGGCGGCGGCGATATTCGGTCGGCAGATTAGGGGTTAATACTTGTAGTTAGATTGCGGCGACGTTGGGGGGGCAGATTAGGGGTTAATAACTATAATGTAGGGGTCGGCGGTGTTAGGGACAGCAGATTAGGGGTTAATAGCTATAATGTAGGTTGCGGCGATATCCGATCGGCAGATTAGGGGTTAAATAATGTTATTATAGGGTTTGCGATGTGGGGGGGCCTCGGTTTAGTGATTCATAGGTAGTTTATGGGTGTTAGTGACTTAGTGTACTAAATGGGTGTTAGTGTACTAAAAACATACCGAATTTCGGAACGGAATAGAACCGAATTCAGCCGAATCCGAATAAATCCGAAACGAATTTATTCGGATCCGAATAAATTCGAAACAAATTTATTCAAATTTTGCCGAATCCGATTCGATCCGAAACGAAATTTGAAAAGTCCGAATCGATCCGAACCGAAAACGAACCAAATTTTTTAGCCGTGCACATGTCTAAATTTAATGCATATGTTGTGGTTTTGTCTTGAAATAATGCAACTCTGGTTGAAAATTCAGTATTGGGCTAATCAGGTATTTAATTCATCTATTCAATTCTCTCCTGACGTAATTTTATTAAGAATCGATGGTCACATAAAACCTGTGTTTATAGATTCTCTTATAACTATTGTACTTGCTGCCAGATTTATTATTTTTAAAAACTGGCAGTTGTCTAAAGCCCCTTCCTTTGATCTTTTTCTTAAAGATGTTCAGGCCCAAATTATATTTGAAGCTTTTCATACCCAATTTAACGTTGAAAATAAAGTTTATTTGTAGTTGGCTCCCAGTCATTAAGTCTTACCCTTTGGTAGTCCATAAAAATATATTAACCCCATTCTTAAGTTCTCAGAGTTTTGCATGGGTTATTTCCCCCACTCTGGGTATCCAATTTCAGAGAGGTGGGCTGAGGGGGGAGCTACATATTTTGATCCTGGGTGGGGGAGGGGGAAGAGAAGGGAGAGAGAAGTGGTACTCCTCTTTTTTTTTTTTTCAGAGGCAGGACGGATCAGCAGGGGCAGAGGGGCAAGGGAGAGAAGGAAGAAGGGAAAATAAATGGTATGTTAAGATATTCTCAATATTCAAGGTATTATTGTTATAATTCTTGTTTGCAATATATTTTATTTCATGTGAAAAATCAATAAAATATAAAAAAATAAAAAAAATAAAGATATGTTGCTGGAAATCCCACTATATGGCCAGATAGCTGTAAACAATCACTGTGTAGTGTGTCAAGTTGTCCTAAGTTTAAGACAAAATCAATATAATTATATATCACACACAGTATAAAGTCAATCCACTATGTGCCACCCCAGATGGAGGGGTATATAATGTTCAGATCTCATATAAAATCATTAGTCTGTCAATTTACAAGTGACAATCATGGTATATATAAATATATTCAAGTGTACAACGCAGATCTTGTGACAGGGTATATGGCTAACTCCCACAGTGAGATGTTATTGCAATTTGCATATCATTGGTCTGCTGTTAACAAGTGGCAATCAAGATCAGAATTATAGTGATATAGATATATAGAGTTGTATATACCTATATAAACACATAAGTATATATTGTATATACAGTTGATTACATATATGTATTGATGATTTACTACTAGTTCCTTCAATCTGGCATAGTAATATTCTGAATTGGATAACAGCCGCTATCTTTAACCTATCAAGGGGGGATATATCTGTTCTGTATAAAAGAGCCTGTCTCTTACCTGAATTATACGCCCTGATAAAGCCCCACCTTTTTTACAAGTCAAAGGGTGAAACGCACGTCGGCATCAACTGACTGGAATATGGGATGCATCGTACCTCCCACAATCTCGCTTGAACGTTGAGAGGTTTGTTTGCTTGCAACGGTATCTGGTAAAGCTTCAAGGTCGGAAGCATACACAGACGAACAAGGAGGGATAAGGTGGAGCACGGACGCTCCTGCCGTAGCAGCAACACCTGGGACTATTAAGGTGCAGTATAGTGCAATATCCTTGCTGACAAGAAGGCAGCTTGTGAATTCAGCTGATACCTTACAGGCACAGCAATTGCCTATGAGACACAGTTCTATGCATTTGCCTTAAAGCAACATAGGAGAACTATTCATGATTTTTTCCATGCCTTCATCTGCACTTTGCTATAAGGAACTTTTAATGGATGCCTTAAGGACTTTATGTACATGAATTGTGTCTTTTGACATTACAATAGCTAGCTCTCAGCATATGTGTAAATACTAGAATGTATCATTTCTAATATAGAGTGACTTATCCCCACAACTTGGATCCCAAAATTTTACCTGCCCAGACTATACCCTACTCATACTTATATAGGGGTCTGTGAGCAGCAGGGTGTAGTTGGGTTGACTTCTACGTCACTCTATGTATTAACAAAATGTCCTTATCTTGACTGTATGCATAGCATGTCAATTGTTTAATGTGTGGCAACACTGCATT
Source organism: Bombina bombina (assembly GCF_027579735.1). Taxonomy (NCBI): domain Eukaryota; kingdom Metazoa; phylum Chordata; class Amphibia; order Anura; family Bombinatoridae; genus Bombina; species Bombina bombina. The sequence goes on from NC_069504.1 coordinate 437,452,979, forward strand.
CTTTTCAGCACAGCATATAGAGTGTAAACTTGGAAACCTAGATCCCCAAGTTCACCTGCCCAGGTTTTATCCTCTATTTACAACTGTGGTGGTCCTGTGGTGTGGTTTTCTTAATTACACCTCTATAAACACTATATATTGTGGAAATATATCCAAAGGTACCTTGTATACCTGACCGGTCAGGTTTCTTAACTGTTATTTATGATAATATTTTATTATCTTGTATCATGGTTTAGGCTATGTTGGCCTGCGCTTCAGTTTACTATTGCCCTGTCTATCTCACAGGGGATGAAATGTGTCTAAGTAGCGAATCTTCTGTATCAATAAAACTGCTGTTTTGTTTACTATAGAGCTGTGTATCCTTTTTAAAAAGAGTGCTGAATTCCCTGTCTTTTTAAAGCAAAGTATCTTCCTTGCTTCTGTCTCTTCTATAAACTTTCTTGATATATTATTTTAAAGGGTCTGCACCACAAGCCTTCTATTGGCTATAGCTAGGGGCACTTCTAATAGTACTACTTATACCCACCTACCCCTATTTTGCTCAGTACAGCTCTTGCCTAGCACTTGCTTCCCACTTTGTTTCGTGCTTGATAACATATGAATATTTGTGTATATATCTCCATGGTCATCATGGGCATGCAGTGTTAAGCACATAGTTAGAAAGTCTCAGAGTTAGTAGCGGTTGAAAATGTTAGTAGGGGCAAAATAGGTCAGCGGTGTATTAGAATCATGTCAAAGAGGGTATCCCCTAGTGAGGTCATCAATGTTACTTCATGCGTATCACATGTGTTACATCCATATCAGGCCATTGGTGCTATATCTTATAAATTAGTATGAGAATTATTAGGTCAGATCTAGCGTGCATCTCATTATAACACAGGGTGCACCCTGGTCTGAAGTCCTAACTCATAGCCAAGTGTATATGACTCACCCATGTTTCCTGGGTTCATAGATAGCAGTGCCAGTCATTTGACATGTTAAGGCTGTGTGGATGTAGGGTACCAAGGTGAAAAATCCATTCTTAGGCAGGCATTATCAATAGTTTTTCCAAAGTAGAACTGTCCACAACAGCAGCTGAGTAGGTAGATCACATGACTTGTAGTACATGTAATAAAGTGTTTGATGGTAAATTTCCTAGTGGTGTAAGGATGGTGAAAACTTTTGCATGGAATCATCCCGCTGCAGTTAGTACACCCTGTGCATCTGAAACAGCCAATCCTCTTGTTCTTTAGCCATTGTTGCTTTTGGTAGCAGTGCTGTGGGTCCGTGAGCATCAGGCTATCCCTCAGGTTCCTCCCACGTTTGTAACCCATAATTGGTGGGTCCATCTGGCTAAATGTTCTCAGGATCTCCAGGATCCTGTCTCCAGGATCTCCCATCTTTTCCTGATGTTATAAGCTAGTTCATTCTTTCTGGAATTGTAAGTGGTCGTGAAGATCATTCGCATTCTGTTATCATCATTCGGTCTGATCATGACCTCATTGGACTTTATTGTGATCTCTTGTATGATCTCTCTGATTAGGCTGTTCTTGTAGCCACGTTGGAGAAATTTGTCGGCCATCATCTCCAGCTGTTTTTCCTGATTAGTCAACTCAGTATTGTTTCTCATCACTCTCATCATTTGAGACTTGATGATAGCCTTACGAGTGTGGGGTGGGTGGTTGCTGGTGGCTTCCAGTAAAGAATTTCTATCTATAGGTTTTGTATAAAGAGTAGTATATAGTTTACCTTTTTTTATAGATTCTCAGGTCCAGAAAATCAATATACTCACGATCAGGGATTCTCTGTCGTTCTGTTGATTAACCCATGTAATCAGTGATTCCTCCTGTCCTCGCCAGATAAAGAATACATCATAAATGTATCTTTTATAGCACTTAAAGCTTGTATGGTTATATACATCCATTGTCACTGTTTCGTATTGCTCCATAAATAGATTGGCATAAGCAGGGGCCACATTTGACCCCAGTCATCCCCATTAGTTGCTGGTAGAAGTTTTTTTCGAAGCAAAAGTAGTTACGTTTCAGACATTTCTATAGTAGGTTCACTGCTACTGATGCACACGGGGTGATTTCCTTACACTGTTATCATTTACTACTCCTATACACCTATACTACAAACCAGTGAACATACTACAACAAAATGCAGGATCCTGTAACACGTGATATCTTATTGGAATTTTGAACTTTTGCCTACACTTCTGAGGATGCGCTCCGGATTTTAGTAGACTCCGAAATAACAGAAACCGAAGTCACAGAAACACCACAGATGATCTAAAATACCCTAATAAGAATTAAGAAACGAGAAACTGACCTAGAATTGCACACAGTATACCTCTCTAAATACTATAAGAAGAACAAGATCCCGGGAAGGTTTTAGGATCAAGAACCAGCCCACAACTGGAAGAAGCAATAAAAACTTCTGCTTAAAATGGTGCCAGATTTAAACAAATGTTCCATGGATCTGATTCTACTGGTTATTGAAGAATGCACAAATGTACTAATCACCGTAAGGGATGAACTAAAATAATTCAATACTAATAAGATGCAGATACTGAGAGATGACGGCAGTGAGACATGGATGGACAAAATTACTTAACAAGTGAATGACTATAAAAGGGAACTAGTGGCGTTTAAGAACCAAAAGATTATCACTGTTGACTCTGACTACAAGGACAAAATAATATATTCCTGGCTCCATGGTGATACACAAAGAGGACCATATAAACCAAGAAGACAGCGCAACTATAGATCAAGATTCCTTAATACCATGGATAGCAGTTCTGGTTCAGACACTGAAAGTGGGTACCCCCAACAACAACTACAACAACAACAACAACATCAAAATCACCAACATAGCCACGGTCTGACAAACCTTAATACATCTTCTTTTTTAGGGGTAACCACCAGGTCAGGAAACACACGAGACCGAGGCTGAACCAGAGGAGAGGGAACTATTGCAGACGGAAGACCACCACTAACACAAAGACAGAAAACTGAACAGATCTAAGAACAGTCTACTTAACAAAGGACTCACTTTTATTCCCACTTTCAAGAACGACAACTTTGACACCTAAAGAGATTTAAACCAAAAAGCAAATTTGAACCTATAAATAGTGGTTCAAGTATCAAAACCTACACTAGGTTGATCTCCAGTGACTCTGAGTGTATCACAATGGATGGACACAGACCAAACCTCACTAAAGATGAGAGACAGGCATTGAAGTCACCAGCTACTGACTCAAGCATTGTGATACGGCCCGCTGACAAAGGTGGGGCCAATGTACTTATGGAATACAACCAGTATAGAGATGAGATTCTGAGACAGCTAAGTGACAAAGTGACCTACAAGAAGTTGACATGGGACCCGACCAAAGATTTAAAAAAAGAGATTGATGTTCTACTGGAAGATGCATTCAATAACAATTAGATAAACAAGGATGAGTTCAACTTTCTAACCATTAAACACCCTATTCACCCTATCCTTTACACAATGCCAAAGATACATAAAGATCAACATAATCCACCTGGCAGACCCATTATGTCAGCTAGAGGCTCCCTGCTCCAACCTTTGGCTCAGTTTACTGATTCCCTAATACAACCATTGATTAAATGGATGGATTCCTACATTAGGGACTCAAGCGACCTAATCACACTACTGAAAACTCTGGAATAAACAATATACTGGTGACTATGGATGTAAACTTCTACCAGCAACTAATGGGGATGACTATCGGGTCAAATGTGGCCCCTGCTTATGCCAGTCTATTTATGGAGCAATACGAAACAGTGACAATGGATGTATATAACCATACAAGCTTTAAGTGCTATAAAAGATAAATTGATGATGTATTCTTTATCTGGCGAGGACAGGAGGAATCACTGATTACATGGGTTAATCAACAGAACGGCAGAGAATCCCTGATCGTGAGTATATTGAATTTCTGGACCTGAGAATCTATAAAAAAAGAAGGTAAACTATATACTACTCTCTATACAAAACCTACAGATAGAAATTCTTTACTGGAAGCCACCAGCAACCACCCACCCCACACTCGTAAGGCTATCATCAAGTCTCAAATAATGAGAGTGATGAGACACAATACTGAGTCGACTAATCAGGAAAAACAGCTGGAGATGATGGCCGACAAATTTCTCCAATGTGGCTACAAGTACAGCCTAATCAGAGAGGTCATACAAGAGATCACAATAAAGCCCAATGAGGTCATGATCAGACCGGATGATGATAACAGAATGCGAATTATCCTCACGACCACTTACAAATCTGGAAAGAATGAACTAGCTGATAACATCAGGAAAAGATGGGAGATCCTGGAGACAGATAGGACCCTACCATTTAGCCAGATGGACCACCAATTATGGGCTACAAATGTGGGAGGAACCTGAAGGATAGCCTGATGCTCACGGACCCACAGCACTGCTATCAAAAGCAACAATGGCTAAAGAACAAGAGGATTGGCTGTTTCAGATGCACAGGGTGTACTACCTGCAGCGGGCTGATTCCATGCAAAAGTTTTTGTTATCCCCACACCACTAGGAAATTTACCATTAAACACTTTATTACATGTACTACAAGTCATGTGATCTACCTACAAAGCTGCTGTTGTGGACAGTTCTATGTTGGAGAAACTATTGATAATGCCCGCCTAAGAATGGCAAATCATAGGTCTGCAATACGCAGTGCATTGGATAAAGGTGTTTTGGATCAACCAGTAGCAAGACACTTTCTGCAGACAAAACATAGTGTCACTGATTTGCGGTTCATCTTAATTGATCATGTCCCCCCTTTGAAAAAAAGGGGAAATCGGGATAGAACACTCCTTCAATTGGAAACAAGATGGATTTTTCGCCTTGGTACCCTACATCCTCACGGCCTTAACATATCGGATGACTGGCACTGCTATCTATGAACCCAGGAAACATGGGTGAGTCATATACACTTAGCTATGAGCTAGGACTTTGGACCAGGGTGCACCCTGTGTGATAATGGGATGCACGCAAGATTTGACCAAATAATTCTCATACTAATTTATAAGCTATAGCACCAATGGCCTGATATGGATGTAACATATGTGATACGCATGATGATCGTCGCTTGTAAATTGACAGACTAATGATTTTATATGAGGTCTGAACATTATATACCCCTCAATCTGGGGTGGCACATGGTCGATTGACGTTATACTGTGTGTGATATATAATTCTAAGTCTTAAACTTAGGACAACTTGACACACTACACAGTGATTGTTTACAGCTCTTTGGCCATATAGTGAGATTATCAGCGACAGATATTACTAATCCCTATGGAATTTATAAGCAATTCCATATGATGTTATTACTATCTATGTGGTTTAACTTATTGGATGACCTTGTACTGACTTAAAATCATGTTTTACTCCCATACGCATATATACATATTTCCATCTAACACTTATTGTCATTTTATTACCCTAAACGTAGGGCCGTATACTGGTCTCAACTTTCTGTGTGTTTTTTACACTTCGGCTCCTATGGTGCTGACACTATGTATTTGTACTGCCAGTTATCACTATTTAGTAATTAGCACCTAGCTACACATAACTAACATTGGACTTTCAATAGTGACATTGTGAATATAGCGCTTAGCACAAGTTGCACACGTCACAAATTTATGCTAATTAGCCATGCGGCTTTGAGACACTTAGAGCTACGCACACGCTAGCTCTGTAAAGCATTGCGCCTTATTCCAACACTGCAGAGGCGGCTATTCAGTGACCACACAGCCAAAGGAGAAGGCTTCAACACTCACAGTGGGAACCTATATAAGATTTGATGTCTTTATTGTGTCTACTATACAGAGTGGAAATATAGTTGCTTACCGCATTTTGTCTATTTACGCATGTTGTGTTATATACTTTGATAGCTAACGTATGATGGCCAATAGACTTACGTTCAATTTAGGCTGTACTCTCTATTTTGTTGTGAGCTATGATATGTTGTATGATATGAGTTAACACTATACACGTACTCCCATTAGGCTTTGTGATATATGGTAATATTGACTAGGAATATGATTGTGCTGATGGTGATATTGTTACTGATCCTGATTTAGAAATCTGACATAATTAATAGAGATGTGTATATTCTAGTAGTGAATGATATTTGCACTTTATTCACTATACGCTGAAATTGAGTAGTTAGTATATACTGTGTGATGGGGATACATCTTATTTATGTATTGATGTTTTTTTTTAATTTAATATATTGTTTTTACTGGTATCCAGGCAACCAGGTGGTTGTCCTGACAACTGATTTTGGCTCAATTTCTTGCACCGTCTGATGGAAGGGGCTTATTAGTTTTAAAACCCCGAAACGTCACCAAATAATAAATCATTTTATACTGTATCTAAATCCAGCAAGTGCAGTCCTTGATTGAAGAAACCTATATATATATATATATATATATATATAATGCTCATGAAAATAACGATTTTACATGCCAGCTTCTTAACCCCTTAACGACCAACGTTGTGCCCTTAAGGACCAGCCATGTACCCTGTACGTCGCTGCAGTCCTGGGCTTCTCTCTGCTGCGATCTCGCTCAAAGGTTGCGCTATTTCTGCATGCCCCACGAGTGGGGCACTGCAGAAATAGTCGTGCAGAGTTGTCGATGCAGAGAGAGACACTCTTTGACCCTCTCTGCATCGGCCAGCAGTGGTGCCGATCGTTGATGGGAGCAATTGCAGGGAGGCGGGTGAGCGGCCCATTGCTGGCGAACTTTCGTCCAGTTGTGTGTAAACACTTGCCGGTGCGCACAGTAGCACGCACTGTGGGTGGGGGGCGTGTGCACACACCCGGGATCTGCACATATGTGCATACAAATATAATGGGAGAGGGTGATGGGAGAGGGAAGGGGAAATAATGTTGGGAAAGGGATCTGGGAGGGGTATAGGGTATTGAGCGGGGGGGGGGGCAGCTACACTACAGAAAAAAATATATAGATAAAAAAAATTGGGCACAATTTATTGAAAAGCAGAATGGGTGTAGACCAATACTTTGGGTTGTCTACTTAAAAAAATATATACATGTCAAGGGTTATTCAGGGATTCCTGACAGATATCAGTGTTCCAATGTAACTATTGCTAATTTTGAAAAAAAAAAAAATGGTTTAGAAAAAGCAAAGTGCTACTTTTATTTATTTCCCTATAACTTGCAAAAAATTCTAAGAACATGTAAACATTGGCTATTTCTAAACTCAGGACAAAATTTAGAAACTATTTAGCATATGAGTTTTTTTGGTGGTTGTAGATGTGTAACAGATTTTGGGGGCAAAGTTAGAAAAGATTTTTTTTTCCCATTTTTTAATCATATTTTATAATTTTTTTATAGTAAATTATAAGATATGATGAAATGATGGTATCTTTAGAAAGTCCATTTAATTGCGAGAAAAACGGTATATAATATGTGTGGGTACAGTAAATGAGTAAGAGGAAAGTTACAGCTAAACACAAACACAGCAGAAATGTTAAAATAGCCCTTGTCCTTAAAGGGACACTGTACCCAAAAAATGTCTTTCGTGATTCAGATTGAGCATAAAATATTAAGCAACTTTATTATTTACTCCTATTATCAAATTTTTTTCATTCTCTTGGTATCTTTATTTGAAATGCAAGAATGTAAGTTTAGATGCCGGCCCATTTTTGGTAAACAACCTGGGTTGTCCTTGCTGATTGGTGGATAAATTCATGCACCAATAAAAAAGTGCTGTCCAGAGTACTGAAACCAAAAAAAAAGCTTAGATGCCTTCTTTTTCAAATAATGATAGCAAGAGAGCAAAGAAAAATTGATAATATGAGTAAATTAGAAAGTTGCTTAAAATTGCATGCTCTTTCTGAATTACAAAAGAAAAAATTTGGGTACACTACAGTGTCCCTTTAAGGGAAGGAAATTGAAAAATGGCCTTGTCCTTAAGGGGTTAAAGTACCCAGGTTCTTCTTGAGCGGTTATTAACTAAAATGGTTACAAGACTTTAGACAAAACTGTCAAATTTCAGCAAAATTTGTTTATCCGAAAAACCGTACTCTCGATGAAACTTCAGCTACACTGTAGTTTCAAAACCCATACTGAATTGCGAATGTGTACTGAAGTGAACCGTGTGAGATTACGATTCACACCTACGCACAAGGAAACACCTAAAGGAGACACAGCAGCTTACTCACTGCTTATGACCCGCAGTCATGTGAAGTAAGTGCACGCCTCTTATGCTCTGCTCTTATGATTTAGATCGTGCTCCCTCACACATACACACAACAACAGAATCTGATACTCGCCAATCAGAAGCCTCACAACAGCTAGCCAATCACCGAGACGCTTACACCTCCCGTACAGGAAATCGCTGGCTATCTTGAAAGGGGTGTATACTTTGTATTGCTATGCACACCGCCTTGCAGTAACCGCCCAGCTCCTCCCTCTGTCAGTGGCTGTGTGTCTAGGAGCAAGTCATATGACTATGACACTGATGGAGTCAGGTTAGCGGAGCTAGGTGTGTATTTGGAGTATTGTGCCAGGTCCTAGGATGCCGTGCGAAGGGAATTAATGTCACCCGCGTCGCGGTCCTTCCATCTAAAATGCCACCCACTCTGTTCCAGAAGCTCTTCAACAAACGCAATGGGCTGGTGTCCCCCAACAGAGATACCAGGGAGGATTACGTCTTTAGGTACGCATGTTTTTTTTATAGACTGTGATTAATATTATGATGTTACATTTTAAAATATTCTATTTGAATTACTTTGTTGCACACTTTGTGTTGGGATAATTGGGTGAAGTCCTATGTCTTCTTCAGCTCACAAATATGCAGTAACTAAGGAAGAGTTTGCAGGATGTCTGCTTTCAAAAAAGTTTTGTGCCACTACTGTTTGCATTTGGTCATTAGTCGTATGTCTTATTGTGTATTGGTAAAATAGTCTTCATCTAGAAAGTGTCGGTAAAACTTGTATTTGACTGAGTGAAAATGACCCACCTGCCTAATGTTTATGTCACAGCTGTAAACAACAGATCAGGATGCTAACAAACGATACTTGGCACTGTTTAGCTTCACTCTCCAGTATTGAGGGGATTCGCTGGTAAATTTGAGCATGGGGTATTATTCTCAATTCTATAACCAGTGACCCAGATAGACTTTTAACTGCTTGGTTGCTGAAAAGTCTGCAAATCGATTAACTTTCTTTGGAAACCTATGGTTAAATGTGTTTTAAAATTGAATACACCATTTGTGGCTTTTGTAATCTAAATGCAAAACAGCCCTTGTAATGCACATACTTACTTCTTGTTCTATAATATATACATTGTATCGTTATCGAGTTTGATGTCTGACGTTGATTTTTACATTCATATTTAAATGTAACTTGTATCAAATGTTTATTTTTGTTTGTCAGGCTGCAGTTATTTATAATTTTATTTCACTTTTGACCATTAAATAACAAGCATACAAAACATGCTTGTGTTTATATGCATGCAGATGTTATTAATTATATGGCATCATGCATAAACAAAATATAAGATTGTTACATGTATTTCTTATGTTGCATTTTATCAAGTTATTTTTTCTGTTAGATTAGCTTTAAAAATATTGTGGTATAGTGTGAGCATGTAAGTGTGTGTGTGTGTGTGTGTATATATATATATATATATATATATATATATATATATATATATATATATATATATATATATATATATACACAGGTATACTTTACTTTACAGCGATTCGCTAATACAGCGCTTTGTGGAGCTGAAGTTCAACCTCCAAGGATTATGAAATAGTGCTGTAATCATCGTGAGTTTGCGAGAAAAGTGACTGGCACCATTTTGTTATGCGCAGTTCACTCTGTTTGCAGGATTACAGTGTAATCTGTGTCTCAGTGCTATCGTTTGGCTAGTTTTCTACAGTAATTGTCACTATTTTACAGGTACAGTATTTATTGAATACTAATTGAATACTGTGCTGTGCTAGTGTTAAACGTATCACTATTGCACCCCTAATAAATGTTAGTTCAAACATGGTTTCAAGTTTTTAAACACACTGGCAAGTGAAAAGAAAGCTCAAACTGTCTTGTTTCACTTTAAGGCGGTATTCACTTTACAGCGGGGCTCCGGTCCCTAACCCGCTGTATGAGCGGGGTATACCTGTGTGTATGTGTGTGTATATGTGTGTGTATATATATATATGTGTGTCTAAATTATAAATGGTAGCACTCCTGTAACTAGTTTTGCTTGTAAGAATTCAAAAACATTCTGCATCATAAATTCACCAGATATTTCAATGTAAATCTATCCGTTGAGAGGAAGCTATTCGAAGAAATGTTGAGCGTAACCAATCAAAAAGATGTGTTCAATCCAGGAGATTTTCTTCCAACATGAACAACATGTCAGCTGTTGCCTATTTCTGGTATGATTGTGCCGAAAAGTCAGACTGGCCTTGGTTTTGAAGAGAAAACAACTAGACTAAATCAAGTTACCCATTTTTGGTAGAGCTCCCAGAGGGTGGAAGAGGAGTATCAATGAGCGGAAAACAACTATGACTGCTTGGTGGAGATTTGTCATCATCTGCATCATGGATTTTAAAATTATTTAGATCTGGTGTAAAACATGTTGTATAACCCTTTGAAGCTAGATTCACCCTATAAGGAGGCAATGGAAGAGAGTGTATTTTAGATTGTCATTTAAATAATCACAGTGAAACTGACCAACCACAGCTTTAGTTTTATACTATTATAAGATATTTATTCACTCAGTTTGTGCTAACAATACTATCCCCCCCACTACTCTTGTAAATTAATATGAATGTAGAAAAATCAACCATTTTATAGTATATAAAAAAAAAAAGTTTCTTATAATTTCAGTGTCTAACAAGTCAATCATAGTCAAATGTCTTTTTAAACAAAAATTAACTTCTTATGTTCTTATTTTTTATTTCTGTTTTGCCAGTGCATTCCATAGAGCTATGTGGTACTAATAATTGAAGTCAAAATCGGGTTTAACATTTAATATTCTGTCAATTGTTTTCTGTATTTTACTGTTAAGATTAATGCCCACATGCCACTGTGCACAGGGTTGAAATGTGGAAGTAAAGTTGCTTGATAACTTACATGATGAAACTTAGCCGCATTCTATTATGTATTCTTCCCATGTTTGGTGACAGCATTTTGTACAATGGACAACCCCCCCCCCAAAAAAGGGGGGGGGAAATCTCTCACAAACCCCAGAACATTTTTTGTTTTGAACTGATGTAATGCCACACTTCAGTAAGAACTACCTATACAAAGTTGTCTATAGTGAAATTTTAAAAGTGGTGCTTTTGGTATTCTTATTTATTTTAGACTTGTAGCCTGCTATAACTTTGGATACTATAGACTGTCTGTCTTATAGGGCTTAACAAATTCTGGGAACCAGGTTGTTGTGGCCTATAGAAATGTTTATGGTCAAGCTTTAAACATTTGCATTTTCTACATATAAACAACACTGCATGATTTAAAAACAAAACAAAAAAACAACAACCTTGTGAAATATAACGCTGTGCTTAAAAAAAGGAACGATAGCCTACATTTTTGTTCATCTCACATATAATATTGTGTCCAGATAGACTATTAGTTTGCACAGTTTTGTATTTAAAGGCATTAGCTGTATGTAAAAATAACATAAGTTAGCATTAGTATAAGATACAATTTATTGCAAGCTTACTTTTCATGAACATGCTGAGAGGTTTTAATGATGAATGTATACTCATATGGAGATAGATTTAAATGAATAAAACACACTGTTTAGTGTTCTGTCTATATAGAAAAACCTGATGACAAATGCAGCAATCTAGTTAGGTATAATTATGTGTAGCTGTTTTAAAACTACATTTCCTTTAGCAGCGTTTATTTTCCTACACATTTTTAATATAATCTGTCATATTAGATCATTTTGTTTTTGCACTGTCAGGTCCCTTTAGGAGCTAGACAAAATATTGAGGAGGGTTCACAAGTCTAATCTTATTTCAGCTAAAGGGATAGAAAGCTTGAAATGTGCGTTTTAAATGGAAGCATTTTGCAGTAAGCTTCCATTAGCAAAAATGCTTCTTGTAAAAGTTATTACTGTTTTTCAGTGGCATATGCACATATGCTGTGATTGCCTTGTGCACCAGCATTCACCACACCTTTGCGTCACTCTTTGGTGTTCAGATTTATTTATTTTTATCGTAAAGTTATGTGTATTTGCTTCTCTTGGTTAGTAATGACATTTTTTAAAAAATGGGATCATATAGATAATATAATATTTACAGTTTACTGTAAATTCTTTAAATTGACAAATTCAAGGTTTTTTTAATGCACACTTTTCATAGAAATTCAGATTTTGAGGCACAGGGATAGGAACGAAACCTATTACTTTGCAATATTTAAAAGGACCCTTTCAACAGTTTTACTTGCATACATTTCTTTTTTATGTATGCCTGAAATTACATTTCCTATGTTATGTGACTAATCAGCCCCACTGTGCCGATAAACACATCATAAAAAGCAACTCAGTTGTGCAAGGGGCTCTTAGCACAACTAAGCTCTCAAAAATGTTTTCCTCCTACATTTTGGGTCTTGTTCTTAGACTTTCAGCACCTTTTTCAAGCACCTACTTAAAAATAAAATCTAACTTCATGCCAAATTTCACAAAGATTTTTTTTATTTGACTAAACTTTTTATTTAGTGCTTAATACTCCAAAAAGTATAAAGAAAAAATCAATTTAATTTAAAATTTTAATTTGTCTAGTATGTCGTAAATGCACCAGTACTGCACCCTAAATGTCAAATTACTGCTTTAGATAAGTTCCCCTAGGCTTCACAGGCAAAGATTTGTTAGATGTCCGATCATGAGACATAGGGGCCTATCTATCAAGCTCGGAACGGAGCTTGACGGCCCGTGTTTCTAGCAAATTTTCAGACTCGCCAGAAACACAAGTTATGGAGCAGCGGTCACAAAGACCGCTGCTCCATAACCCTGTCCGCCTGCTCTGAGCAGGTGGACAGGAATCGCCAGAATTCAAATCAATTGAGTACGATCGGGTTGATTGACACCCCCTGCTGGTGACCGATTGGCCGCAAGTCTGCAGGGGGCGGCGTTGCACCAGCAGCTCTTGTGAGCTGCTGGTGCAATGCTGAATACGGAGAGCGTATTGCTCTCTGCATTCAGCGAGGTCTTGCGGACCTGATCCGCTCTGTCGGATCAGGTCCGCAAGACATTTGATAAATAGGCCCCAAAGAGTTTCTTACATTATAACATTCCTTGGAAGCATGTCTTGTTTAATCTACTTATTGAACCAAATATTGGAAAGCTTTGGATTTATACATGGATCATAACAAGGAACTACAACATTTTGGACAACGTTTCTGCATAATTTTGTTTTGTTATGGTTCTTTCAGGCCTTTCGCTTTCCTTTTAGGTTTCTCCATTATAACATTATAGATTGTTTAATTATATCTATATTTGCTAGGGAGGTAAGGATAGTTCACTATTGTTCTTGATTATCGCAAAGTGTGCCCTCTTGTCCATCCACCCAGAAGGTTTCTTAGGTGTAGTGCTCTGTTAATTTATAAGTCAAGTTTAGCTTCATGTTCTTGTTGCACTAAGAATGTTAAATGGACTGTAAAGTCAATATAACACTTTCAAGATTCAGATAGGGCATACAATTTTAAACCACTTTTCAATTTACTTTTATCCTATTTTCTTTGTTATCTTGGTATTCTTTGTTAAAGGCTACACATAGGTAGGCTCTTATGCTAATTTGCAACCTTTTTGAAGACCACCTCTTCAGTGCAATTTTATTAGCTTTTCACAGCTAGACAGTGCTAGTTCACGTGTGCCATATAGATAACATTATGTTCACTCTTGTGGATTTATGCATGAGCCAGCACTAATTGGCGAAAATGCAAGTTTGTAAAAAGTATCCGAGATAAAGGGGCAGTCAGCAGAGGCTTAGATACATTGTAATCACAGAGGTTATTCAAAACTGGGTAATGGGTAATAAAGGAATTACCTTTTTATACAATAAAACATTTAAATTAAACTGTCCGTTATGAAACCCCTTGTTGGTTTTATGTTGTGTATCAATTACATGCTGCAGAAATGAAACTGATAAAATGACTCTTTAGCATGCAGTGAGTCACGTTCCCCACCTCCTGCTTCCCCAAAACTATCCTCTTTAGGATTCAAATGTAGGTTAACAGATCTGAATGTCACTGAGAAATCTTACTGCATTTTATTATGGCTAATGGAAGGTATCTGTACTCTGCTTTACACTCATTTACTCATTCAGGGTTTGTTTTTGGGGGGTTTTCAGCAGTAAATTAAACAACATTCAATGGATAGTAAACTCTAAACAAAAAAAAGATCACATTATTTAAAGGGACAGTTAATTAAACTTTCATGATTCCAATGGGGCATGCAATTTTAAAAAAACTTTCTACTTTACTTTTATCATCAAATTTGCTTTGTTATTTCAAGATTCTTTGTTCATATGCTAATTTCTAAGCCCTTGAAAGCCGCCTTTTATCTCAAAGCATTTGACAGTTTTTCACAGCTAGGGCATTAGTTCTTGTGTGCCATATAGATAAAATTGAGCTCACACCCGTGGGATTACTTATGAGAGGGCACTGATTGGCTAAAATGCAAGTCTGTCTAAAGAACTGAAATAAGAGGGCAGTCTGCAGAGGCTAGTGAATGTTTAAAAGGACTGTAAACTCCAAATTTAAACTTTCATGGTTCAGATAGAGAATGCAGTGTTAATCAACTTTCCAGTTTACTTCAGTTATTTAATTTGCTTTGCTCTCTTGCTACACTTTTTTAAAAAGCATACCTAGGTAGGCTCTGGAGCAGAAATGCACTACCAGGAGCTAACTGCTGATTGGTGGCTGCACATATGTTGCATATCATTGGCTCTCCTGGTCTGTTTAGCTGCTAGTTCCCAGTAGTGCATTGCTGCTCCTTGAACAAAGGGTACCAAGAGAATTAAGCAAATTTGATAATAGATGTAAGTTGTTTTAAAATTTGCATGCTCTATCTGAATCATGGAGAAAAAAAATATTGGGGTTTCATGTCACCATAATGCATGTCATTTTTTCCTTTTATTTATCCCTTTAAGTGACTCTCAATAGCGCTCTTAAAGGGATAGTCAAGTATAAATTAAACTTTCATTATTCAGATAGGACTTTTAATTGACTTTCCAATTTACTTTTATTATCAAATTTGCTTTTTTCTCTTGGTATTCTTAGTTTAAACTAAACCTAGGCAGACTCATATGCTAATGTCTAAGCCTTTGAGGGCTGCCTCTTATCACAGGCTTTTTAAATCTCTTTTCAACACAAAGAGACAGAAAGTACACGTGGGCCATATAGATAACACTGTGTTCAGGCACAGAAAGTTATTTAAGATCTAGCACAAAACAATGCTAAATTTAAGGCAATAGATAATAAACAGTCACAGTCATGTGATCAGGGGGCTGGAAGAAGGTTCCTAGATACAAGGTAATCACAGAGGTAAAAAGTACATTAATATAACTGTTGGTTATGCAAAACTGGGGAATGGGTAATAAAGGGATTATCTATCTTTTAAAACAATAACAATTCTATGGTTGACTGTCCCTTTAATGCAAGTAGTATTCCTAATCTTTTTAATTTTAATATAAATTGTAATCCCCACATGTAAACAACTTACAACTAGACACAGTCTGTTATTTGTGGTTTAAAAATGAATCTGCATTATAATAGTTTAAATGGTTTCCTTAGCTGTGTTTCACCTTCTCTGAAGCTGTTCTCTCCAGCTTTTATATTGATAAATCTAGTGTGAAACATGCAATGTAGTTAAAAGGTTGCAGCAATTATTGGGTAGATAACGTTTCTTTACGTCTATTATCTAATTTGCTTCATTCCTTTGGTATCCTTTGTTGAAGAAGCATGAATGCACTAATAGAAGCTAGCTGAAAGCCAGTAACAAGAAACATATATGTGCAGGCACCACTCAGCTTCTGAGCCTACCTAGGAATGCATTTCAACAAAGGTACAAAGTGAATGAAGCAAATTAAATACTAGCAATACAATGGAAAGTTGTTTAAAATGGCTCGTTCTATCTGATTTAATAGAAAAAAAAATATGGGTATAATGTCCCTTTAAATAATATGGACAGATACAGCATGCACATGTCAGTTGGTGGCAGAACGGTTACAGGAATTTAGATCTGTTTTCTTGGCCTAAACCACAAAAAGAACACCTGTTTTTATTGAATTTTGAAGCTATCACCCTTTGACCAGTCAGAAGCAGTTTCTGTATCTGTCTTAACTAAAATAAAATACTTCTGCTCACACTTAAAAAATAAAATCACAAATCGGCTTCATTGTTGTTGGAAAATTATGTTCCTTCTGTAATTGTTTGGAAACATATTTACCGGTATCAATTACGTGAGCTTGCACATCTCACTCTGCTGTTTTTAGTATGAATGTTTTGGAAGGTTTAATGAACATGTCTGAGTACCCTCTGTACCCAGTCTAACGTCACAGTGCAGTTACCAGAAATGAACCTTATGCGTAGGAGACAGTAGTAGGTCAATATGGCTGTCTGTGAAAAGGTTCCATTGCTCTGATGTCTAATGTAACGATTCAAACAGTGATCACCATGTGCTCTGGAAAATATATTCAGGTCCTGGTTACATGCCCTTGAAAACCTTCCCATAGATACTACGTGACATTACATGCAGGTCATTAAGTTTACACTCTGAAAGAGCTACAGTTCCTTATTGCCTCCCCCTGCACTGCAGCTTCTCTTTTTTTCATGTGATCTGCTGAACTTGTGAGATGTGGAGATCCATGTTGTCTCTTACTTACAAATGGAGTATTGGGCTCCCATGTTGTGTAGCACTTGACAACTCTTGGCCTAGCTCAGCACACACACTTTTTAGAACACATAAATAAGCAATTATTTCCATTTGTTTTTGTATTATGACTTTTCTAATCGATTTGGTTCAACCATCATTTGTAGCATCTTTGTATGATTTTAACATCAGTCAATATTTGGGCATCAAAATTAAGTGACATCAGTTGGTTTACAATTCTGTGTGTATGTATGTGTGTTTATATATGTATATGGTGGTGTTACCACTAGATCTTTACAGAGACCCCCTTTACCCGTGGGTTTGTACACAGACACTATAGGAGGGGTGGGAGGAAACGCCAAAAAAGGAATAACACGCAAACGGAAACAATAGTATATAATTTGAGTTCACGTACACTCTCTGTGGATAAATATTCACTACTCAATAAAGGTCTGTCTTTCATCCATACCCCCAAAAGTGATTTATTTGACCTACGGGTTGACTGAAGGATTTCTTTAAAAATACTCCGGAATATGAGCCTAAACCCTTTAAGGGTAAGAGTTCCTTTGAACCAACCAATACTCATTCTACGATTAAAACATTTACACGCATAGTTAAAGGGACAGTCTGCACCAGAATGTTTATTGTTTTAAGATAAACTCTGCATCTCACAAGTTCAGCAAATCACATGAAAAAAAAGAGAAGCTGCAGTGCATATTTTTGTTTAATTGTTTTTAATTGTATTGTTCACTGTTGCGAAGGACTGGTTGCCTAGGCAACAGTTTTGGCGGTTTGCACACAGGGGGAGGGTCTATTGTAAAGGTATAAATGTTTTGCACATTTGTTTTGTCTGTAAAACTGGTCTGATGAAGGGGAGCATTCCCCGAAACGTCACTGAAATAAATCTGTTATACTAAGACCAGAGTGCTGTCTTCTATTTGCTATATCATTACCCATATTCTAGCACCCTGGCACTTGTGGAACTGTTCATGAGAGTGCACCTGTCTCTTTATTCTAATTATATATATATATATATATATATATATATATATATATATATATATATATATATATATATATATATATATATATATATATATATATATATATAATCTCTATCTCTATCCAAGCAGTTTCCAGATCAGCCCACCAAGAGACAACAGCCTGGGTGCAGATATAAATAGCATATATAACTGAGGTAAATGCACTCTCAGGACTTCCACAAATTTCTTTATTGGAACGTTTTCGGGGTTCACAGCCCCTTCATCAGCATAAACTTACAAGCAAATCTCAAACAATTTATAGTGCTTCTACAAATCACTCACCAAACAAGTGTTACTCCAAAGTGCGCCAAATATCGAGTGTGGAACGCATCTTGCGTTCCACAGTGCTGTAGCCTACCGGAAGTGATGTTATCTCACTTCCGGTTTCGCGGCATCATAATATAAAGTATACAAGCTATTTTATAACAATTCCTCATACACTGTGTATGTGTAAATGTGTATTAAACAAGTGGTGACACAAACTTAAATCTAATTGACAAACTACATTAGATCGCCGTAATTCTGTCCCTAATCGGCTGATCAAGTGCCATTGTGTATACAGATCTCCATGGCAACTGTAGTCATGGTTATAATAAACAAGCATTAATCGTGTCTCAACACTGTGATAAATTGCATAGTGCCGCACATAAACATCTGTGATAATCATTCTTAATCACATTTAAGCGTTATTTAAAAACAATGGTGTATATACATAGATAAGTACAGAAATAGATTTATGTACAAGAAGTGGGGATTCTTGCTGAGCTTGTTATCATTTAATAGAATGGTGTTAAACGACTTTAAAGATTCAATGGGCACTTTTCCTGGCTGTGCGCCTACAGTATCTATTTCTGATGTTATGTAAATATGTATTTCAGTGAGATTTGCGAACATTAGTAATGTACTGAGACCAATTGGGGGCAAAATTATTGCACATCACCAAAATGAGATATATATATATATATATATATATATATATATATATATATATATATATATATATATATATATATATATATATATATCTATATCTTAATGCGTCTGTACTGCATTTACGGCCACAAAATACAAACCCAATAGAGATATTCACCTAGTTTAACAGTGAAATCTCAAGGAGACGGAGATTGACAGGCCTATAGAGAGAGAAAAATAGGTGCTTCTATCTACAATCAACATCCAAAGGTGGAGGGATACCCCAATATATCTCTGAGAGATGCCTTATTGTATCATATCGGACAAAATACAGTGATGTGTAGGTGTAGATATTATTTACATCTAGTATAAATTCATCATTGTCGCACATATACACAGAGATAGATTTGACCAACTTATAAAGAACCAAGTATGATCAAAAAAAGATTGTCCATCTTATTACTCCCTCATATTCAGAGGTAATTCAATGATTCCCAATTCAAGGTCTAAGGTCCATAAGTGGGTAATTATGCCTCAGGGGCCAGGCTTCCACCGCCTAGATGAGGGCAATCACCTCCATCAGGCTGTGTCGTAAGCGACCAGCCTCCACTACTCGTAAGAGCAATGGGGCTGGAAGCTACACGTAGCCACAATGACCCTGGGTTATACCCCAAGTATGTAGCACTACCTTGTGGGATCAAATAAGATTTTTAAAATCTGGGGTGGTGTTTAATCCGCCAGGATGGATAGTTCCTAAACACCACCCCAGATTTTAAAAATCTTATTTGATATATATTTTGTCCTCTCTGGCAACCTTTGTGTAGACAATTAATCCTTCTTAGATTTTTAGGTTATGGTATCTGTCATGAAATTTGGATTTTATTTTGCTTCTGATAACAAAACCCGATTATCTAAAATACTTAAGATAGGATATGAATTTAAAATTTGAGTAACATATATAATTTTCTCTTTATTATAAGCATGTTCTCCAATAGCATATAACAAAGTGTGAGTCAGGCTAATAGTCATAATGGTATAACTAACAAATGAAGGGGCTGCTCTTGGTTGAAGTGAGGATCTTGAAGATAACCACAAATTTCCCTATTAACATATGAATAATTTCTCTCTTGTATAACACAAGTAAATGACACTTATTTTACTTGTACAGTGAGAAATGTGTGTTTCTCACTTTTTCCAGTATACGCACTCCTTCCACATTCTGCCTCTGTAAAACTTTCATATAAAATCTAGTTTATGAAATAAAATGCAAAAACAGTCAGCCAGTGACTTTAAATATTCCAGGTGATCAATAAAATGCCAATTTTTTTTAAATCATAGAAAAATGTTTCTTTGTTTTAATTTCAGCAATGAATTCATGTGATCTTACTAAATAGTATGAACATATAGAAGGTTTAAGAAGAAAAGTGAATATGAAAAATAAATGAGTTTGAAACTGACAAGTTTTTTTCTGAATTACTTCTACAGTTGGTATATAATAGCCAATGAAATACAGAAATACCAAGCTACCTGCCAGGGAACCACACTATTATTTCTATAGAAGAAAGTTATTTGCTGTGTTTCTTATAATTCTTTGTATTGAATCTGTTTTTATATAAATGTCCCCTTGAAAGGTACTATTTAAAAGGACAGTCTAGTCAAAATTAAACTTTCATGATCGAGCAAACAATTTGAACCAACTTTCCAGTTCACTCTTTATATGCACACTTTATAAGGCACTAGCTCATACTGAGCATGTGCAAGATTCACAGGATATAGGTATATGCATTTTGTGATTGGCTGATGGCTGTCAGATGATGCATTAGGATAGAAAATGTAACTACTACTCTTTTGAGTGCGTTTGCATACTCTTCATTACGCATTTATTGATTATGCAATTCTACTGTGTTTAGTGGCTCTTTAATAAATATCTTATTTTTTTATTATAATTACTGTCACATTTTGGATGGCTTTACAAATTTCAGTAAGTGTTACTAAAATGAATGTAACCTGAATTGTTGGACTGTGCATATTTTAATAAATTAGTTTGTTGCAAACTCCAGAGAGTGTGGATTTTGTATGTACTGCATGCTTGAATTTTTTCTTATATAGTTAGATGAACAGGGTTGATATTATAAATTATTGGTTCCCTTAAGATATAGATTTGAGCTTTTTCTGTTTATTTCTTGGCAAACTGCCTCTCAGTCCCAATGTTCAGGAACTCTCATCTGTGAAACCATTTGATATATTTCCTTTTGATAACCTATTCCACAGCGGGTGTGAATCTTGCATTGTGTATTTTTAAGTGCCTTTGGGTGCTCTTCTTTTTAAGCAGTTAGCTTTTCAACAAACAGGTGGAAGAGACAGCACTGCTTCACACAGGCTATTGTTGTTGATAATTTTAATGTCATTATATGCTAAAGTAATGATGTTCAATCAGAGGCATACACAGCATCTAGGTAACCTCTGATTGGCCACACAGAAGAATGTTGTGTGAAAATAGCATGCATAAGGGAGCAGGGAAGATAACTCGAGGTACATTTTTACAAAAATAATACATGGAACCAGGGTAGACTTAAATTAAAAAAAAATAAAAAAAAATAAAAATCGTTTTTTTAAAAACTAATTATTTAAATCCGTTTTTGTTTTTTTTAAATAAAATGCTTTTTGAGGAAAAATCTATCTGGTAGTTTATATTTAAGATACATTATAATCTAAAGGTTACTCATCCTGAAATATAGATTATTTTTTAATTTGTGTCTGCCAAAAGAACATGCCCCCCTTCTTCAAAGCAAAAATGTTATAAAATGAACATACAGCGTTGATAAATAGACCTTTAAAGGGACTTGAAAGAGAACTTTTGGGTTTCAGAGCATACAATTTTCAGATTTACTTCTATTATCAGATTTACTTCATTCTCTTGGAATCCTTTGTTGGAGAGCAATGCTCTACTGGGGCCTAGCTGAACACATTGGGTGAGGCCGCGACAAGCATGTAACTCACAGTAGTGGATTTCTTCAGAGCCTACCTATTCAGGCTTTTCAACAATGGATACCCAAAAAACAAAGCACATTCGATAAGACGAGTTAAAAATTGCACGTTCTTTCTGAATCATAAAAGTTTTTAAATTTTTACTTTACTGTCCCTTTAATGCCATTGCTCCCCTGCAAATCTATGTACACAGAATAAACCCATACTAAGTTTTAAGCAGCTCACTGAATAGAAGATTGTTAGGAGTGGAATAGATCTGCACAAGGACCTAACTGTGAGGAGGGGCAAGCATTAAAAATGAAAAATGTTATTTAAGTTAAATAAAACTATTTCAATTATTATTAACATAATCATTATTTTTCTCCTTCCAATAAAGTATAGATGAAAAGTTGATCAAATATGAACGATAAACCAATTAAACTGGAGATAATTCACTGATCTATCTATGCATATCTAATGATATATAACCAAATCTGTAATGGTCTGATATAGCTGTAAAAATAAACATAATATTCTAAAAATGAAAACCATGATTTAAATCGGTCTTACTGACTAGTGATTTAAATTGGGATTTTAAATCAGGATTTAAATACATTTTTATTTAAATGAAACCCACCATGCAAGGAACTGTTTTTTGCTTTTGCTAAAATGGCAGTCTGGTTTTGAAATAGAACTGAAGTGAAGTACTAAAGATTAGGCTCCAATACGAAAAGACTGCCAGAAAATGCAATTCTTTACCCTTAGAATACTAAACTTATAGACCAATAGGTTTATAACTCGCCATGCTGGCCCCCCTCGGGTTGCGGGGTGAGTTAGAATACAAAACTTATCTGGATGTGTTAAGAGCCCAGTGGCAGAATTTTTTTTTCACTTTCTGCGATGAGATTTTTTTTTAGTGAAAATTTTTCTGCAGGCCATTTTTAAATAAAATTCAATTTTAAATTAGGCAGTTACACTAAAGCACCAGTTCAATTGCAATGCGTTGGTTAACTAAAGAATAAACCATTTTTAAC
Source organism: Bombina bombina (assembly GCF_027579735.1). Taxonomy (NCBI): domain Eukaryota; kingdom Metazoa; phylum Chordata; class Amphibia; order Anura; family Bombinatoridae; genus Bombina; species Bombina bombina. The sequence goes on from NC_069504.1 coordinate 437,475,825, forward strand.
GTTTTATAATATAGTGCAGTAGTTGAAAATTGCATTGCAAATTAGCTGCAGACAAACTAGATTATAAAATGTCTCGAATAAATTTGTTTCCTTTTCTCTTGGTCTAACATAGAAATGAAAGCTGCAAAGTTAAAGCACTAAGTCTAACAGATCCTGCATGGGTTCTGTTCTTTCTGTAGAGATTCTGCATTTTCTGCGATGACATCTCAGATCACTGTCTGTTCTGCCTTGGGGGTTAAGAGTAAGTTAACAAATAAAATAATATATAGACAAATATGTTTATAAGGGTAAAGAATTAAAATGTTAAAGCGATGATAAAGTTGCAGTAGATGCTGAATACAACAGTCTTTGTTTTATTGTCTTCTCTTTAGGACTTCAATTCTGTTTCAAATTTAGACTGCCATTTTAGCAAAAGCAAGACAGTTGCTTGTTTTATTTTTATAACTACAAATACAAATTTACCATGAGTTCTCTTCCCCTGCTCCCTTACACTGGCTATTATTCTTCACACAACATTCTTCTGTGTGGCCAATCAGAGTTTTCTTGCTGTTACTCCCCCCCCCTTTTTTTATCTTGAGGTTGTGTTTTTCATTGCTCCTCCAACTATCATCATAGCCAAGTGGCTCGTAAATTTTTATGGAAAGCATGACGTAGCAGAGCTACGCATGTGCTGTGATGCCCAACTATTTTACTTATTCCCTTGCAGAACTCTTCAATGCCGTCTTCTACACTTGAGCAGTTTCAGAGATTCTCTGCATGCTTTTCAAGAGCGCTTTTACGTAGAGAACGGGTGGGACTGCTCTCTACGTCACTGCAATACACAATGAGAAATGGAAGGGCAGTCCAGGCAGAGGATACATAAAAATCTGTAATAGGGAACAATTCTAGTTTTATAAATTATGAATAAAATAAAATTTTAGCAGATTAGATAGCTGTAGTATGTAGTTTTAAAAAAAATAGCTGCCTGACACTCATGGAGTACCCGTACTGCGGTGGATCACTCTGCAAGTAATACCAAACAAGGTTAGATAAGTACTGTAGTGCAGTGTGGGTAAAATAAAAGAACTTATTTTATTTCTTCACTGTAAATAATGAAACACCAGCACAGAAGATATAGCGTCTCCAAATGAGCGTCTGACGTGTTCGCACCCTCTAGAGGCACTTAATCATAGACATCCTTCTCCCTACTAGGCACTTAGAGAAATGTAAAATTACCTTGAGTTTCCCATTAGTTTGTCTTGAATTTGTTACGAGCTTTGGACTTTGCTGAACAACATCTCCAAGGGGACATGTTCTTGGTTTATCAGATGATCTAAAATCTTTGCTACCAATTAAAACTTAATTTAACTACATTTTGAAATAGAGGCTTTTAATCAATGTGACCAACTTAGAAATGAGTTAAAGGGCATTTCAACCGTAAAGAAAACCATGCATATAAACACCATTAATGCACTTTTTATCCCTCGGTTGTGTGCAAGCATTGTTGGTGATCTTGTACTACATCACTGGCTTATGGGCAGAGGCCAAAAGCACATGAACAGCCATCTGCATGGCCTATACTGTAGTTTCTTACCTGGGGAGTGGAGGAGGGAGGTTTTTTGTTTTTACACAGATTTACAGTTCAGAAATTAACATACTATTTTTTTTTATTTTTTTTTAAATATGTATACATTAAAGGGCTACTAAACCCAAAATCTTTCTTTCATGATTCAGATAGAGAATAGAAATTTAAACATTACAATTTACTTCCATTATTTATTTTGCTTCATTTTTTAAATATCCTTAATTGAAGAAAAAGCAATGCACATGGTGAGCCAATCACACAAGGCTTCTATGTGCAGCAACCAATCAGCAGCTAGTGAGCATATCTAGGTATGCTTTTCATCAAAGAATATCAAGAGAATAAAACAAATTAGATAATATAAGTAAATTAGAAAGATGCTTAAAATTGCATTCTCTTTCTAAATCATAAAAGAAAAAAATGTGGGTGAAATGTCCCTTTAACCCCTTAATGACCACAGCACTTTTCCATTTTCTGTCCGTTTGGGACCAAGGCTATTTTTACATTTCTGCGGTGTTTGTGTTTAGCTGTAATTTTCCTCTTACTCATTTACTGTACCCACACATATTATATACCGTTTTTCTCGCCATTAAATGGACTTTCTAAAGATACCATTATTTTCATCATATCTTATAATTTACTATAAAAAAATTATAAAATATGAGGAACAAATTGAAAAAAACACACTTTTTCTAACTTTGACCCCCAAAATCTGTTACACATCTACAACCACCAAAAAACACCCGTGCTAAATAGTTTCTAAATTTTGTCCTGAGTTTAGAAATACCCAATGTTTACATGTTCTTTGCTTTTTTTGTAAGTTATAGGGCAATAAGTACAAGTAGCACTTTGCTATTTCCAAACCATTATTTTTCAAAATTAGCGCTAGTTACATTAGAACACTAATATCTTTCAGGAATCTCTGAATATCCATTGACATGTATATATTTTTTTTTAGTAGACATCCCAAAGTATTCATCTAGGCCCATTTTGGTATATTTCATGCCACCATTTCACTGCCAAATGCGATTAAATACAAAAAATTGTTCACTTTTTTACTAATTTTTTCACAAACTTTTGGTTTCTCACTGAAATTATTTACAAACAGCTTGTGCAATTATGGCACAAATGGTTGTAAATTCTTCTCTGGGATCCCCTTTGTTCAGAAATAGCAGACATATATGGCTTTGGTGTTGCTTTTTAGTAATTAGAAGGCTGCTAAATGCCACTGCGCACTACACGTGTATTATGGCCAGCAGTGAAGGGGTTAATTATGGAGCATGTACGGAACTTTTAGGGATAATTTTAGCTTTAGTGTAGTAGACAACCCCAAGTATTGATCTAGGCCAATTTTGGTATATTTCATGCCACCATTTCACCGCCAAATGCGATCAAATTAAAAAATGTTTTAAATTTTTCACAATTTTAGGTTTCTCACTGAAATTATTTACAAACAGCTTGTGCAATTATGGCACAAATGGTTGTAAATGCTTCTCTGGGATCCCCTTTGTTCAGAAATAGCAGACATATATGGCTTTGGCGTTGCTTTTTGGTAATTAGAAGGCCGCTAAATGCCGCTGCGCATCACACGAGTATTATGGCTAGCAGTGAAGGGGTTAATTAGGTAGCTTGTAGGGAGTTTGCAGGGTTAATTTTAGCTTTAGTGTAGAGATCAGCCTCCCACCTGACACATCACACCCCCTGATCCCTCCCAAACAGCTCTCTTCCATCCCCAAACCCACAATTGTCCCCGCCATCTTAAGTACTGGCAGAAAGTCTGCCAGTACTAAAATAAAAGCTATTTTTTTTTTTTTTTTTTTTTTTAGCATATTTACATATGCTGCTATGTAGGATTCCCCCCTTAGCCCCCAACCTCCCTGATCCCCCCCCCCCCAAACAGCTCTCTAACCCCCCCCCTGCCTTATTGAGCGCCATATTGGGTACTGGCAGCTGTCTGCCAGTACCCAGTTTCAAATTAAAAACGTTTTGGTTTATTTTTATTAAAAAAAAAAAAAACTATTTTCTGTAGTGTAGCTGCCCCCCCACAACCCCCAACCCTCTCCCAGATTACTAATTTTATTTATTTATCCCACTGAGTCTCTCCCACTGAGTCCTTATATTTGTTCCATAGTGTAGGGTTCCCACCCGCACACGCGCGCACCCACCCTCGTGCGCGCGCGCACGCTCCCGTGCACGCGCGCGCATTCTGGCACGCACCCCACACGCGATCCTGCTCCCCTCCTCCATTGATCGCCGCCCACCCGCCTCCCTTGGTAAGCTCCCACCCACCAACGAATACTGCGATCAATGGCCGATACAGAGAGGGCCACAGAGTGGCTCTCTCTGCATCGGACTGCTCAAAACTGTTATTGCAGGATGCCTCAATATTGAGGCATCACTGCAATAACATGAAAGCGGCTGGAAGCGATCAGGATCGCTTCCAGGGCTTTCAAAGACCAACGACGTACGGGGTACGTCCTTGGTCATTAACTGCATTTTTTTGCAGGACGTACCCCATACGTCGTCGGTCGTTAAGGGGTTAATAACATAGTTGCTGCTAGCACTGTAATGATGCTTATAATCTAATTGAAAATTGAACCCAAGCAAGGCTCCCCCCCCCCTCCATGTAATTTGGCACAGTATTGTATAACTGCCATCAAAAGCAGGTTTGCTAAGTGAACATGATGTACTGCTGCTCACAGATCATATTTCTGTCGATTAGAAATGTTCAGATCATCCATAGTTTTGAATGTTTTTAAAGGGATATTAAACAGAGGTCCTATGATAAAAACAAATATGCTAAATCAACGTAAACATAAAAAGGAACAGATTGTGTAAGAAACCCCCCTCCCCCCCCAAAAAAAAACAGCAAACAACTTACTTGTTTTCTTGCAAAATTAGCACTTCTCAGTGTAGCCCCATTTTTTTTAAGAGCAGTTTTTATTCTGTCAGTTATGGGCACAAGCAAGTCTGACTTCCTGTTATCTAGTGTATTCACTAGCCTAGAAGTTTTATGACATTATGCTGAGATAAACCTTCCTGCAAAGTCCTCCTTGTGGGGCTGTGACAGGAAGCACAAATGTAGTGTAGAAATAAATAAAAGGTAAAATCCATTTACATAGATGAATAATACATTTTGCAATGCTTTCTATTAAGTATAAGCAACTGCTTAGTACTTCTTTTTTTTTTTTAACAACGAAACTGTCTGTTTAACATTCATTTTAAGTGCTGAGCTAAATGTCACATTTTGACAGGAGCTAGGTCAGTATCATGTAAGTCTGAGAAAACCTAACAAGTCTACAGCATTTGTTGGCAGTGATGATTATGAAAGGCAAAACTACTCACGTGTGTGCTCTTGTCTGTGCTAAATTTTTTACTACAATTTATAGCATTCCAAGTGCATAACCCTGTTGACCAGAGAGAAGTCATGTGCAGGCTTTAGGAGAACTAGTTGTGTAACGCTATGTATTTCAAGACACTTGTTATCTATTTAAGTAAGTTAAAACAGATTCACATGTTTATATCTGGTTTATATCAGATATTATATTAGACTAGTGGACTACTTTCTCTTGGCTTCTTTTTTAAAAACAACATAGAAAGTAAGAGGGGGAGGTAAATTTGATAATAGAAGTGAAATAGAACTTTTTAAAATTGTACACTTAATCGGAACTATTTAAATTTGACTTCCATGTCCCTTTAAATAAGTGTTTTATATTAATTAACCATTTAATGCATTTTACAGGGACTGGGTGGGTTAAAGAAAAATGCAGCTATCTTTTGATTTTTTATGTATGTTGGCTTCTTTTTCCAACATGTTCTACAGAAACGTGCACCTGACCTTGCTGCTTGTTAAAGGGGGTACTGACGTTCTATTTCTCTTGTGCAGACAGTTTGCCATCAATCACACTGCACGTGTATTACTACCTCAGTATAACCTAAGCCAGGGAACCCTAAGCCAGAAACGTGCACCTGACCTTGCTGCTTGTTAAAGGGGGTACTGACGTTCTATTTCTCTTGTGCAGACAGTTTGCCATCAATCACACTGCACGTGTATTACTACCTCAGTATAACCTAAGCCAGGGAACCCTAAGCCAGAAACGTGCACCTGACCTTGCTGCTTGTTAAAGGGGGTACTGATGTTCTATTTCTCTTGTGCAGACAGTTTGCCATCAATCACACTGCACGTGTATTACTACCTCAGTATACCCTAAGCCAGGGAACGTGCACCTGACCTTGCTGCTTGTTAAAGGGGGTACTGACGTTCTATTTCTCTTGTGCCGACAGTTTGCCATCAATCACACTGCACGTGTATTACTACCTCAGTATACCCTAAGCCAGGGAACCCTAAGCCGGAAACATGCACCTGACCTTGCTGCTTGTTAAAGGGGGTACTGACGTTCTATTTCTCTTGTGCAGACAGTTTGCCATCAATCACACTGCACATGTGTATTACTACCTCAGTATACCCTAAGCCAGGGTCAGGTATTTTTTTTTTGTATAATAAATTTGTGCTTAGGCCTCCTCCGGTTTTGTTGCACTGATATTCAGAAGTTAACGTTTTAATATTACAATTGATTAAGTTCTTTGCAAAAAAGAATCTTAATTGCTCTCCATTCATTATTCGTTCATTTAGAACAAATAAATGAGACCACTATTATTATTGTTCTAAGAATATTTTTTTAAACTATTACAGCACTTTTGTGCATCTCAAATTTAAAGTCAAAATGACTGTAATAGTAAGACTGTTGCAAATCAGTGCCACTGTTCTAGTTTACCTCCTTGCATGTCAAGCTGTGTACTGATACAGGGTTAACCTTGTATTGTATGTAAAGTATTCTATGGAACGACCGTTAACAGTCTGGATGAAAGCCAGCATGTAAGGATTATGATTACAACCAACTTGTTCTTGTTCCAGTGGCTTGGAATATCATTCTCAGAAAATCTGACCATGTTATTGGAAGGTCATTCTTTTCAGATGTGCTTATGGAAGATCTTACCATATAGCTTACTGCAAGAGTCTGATATCAGCAAATAGTTACGGTGGTGTGAGCCTACTTTTGATGTAAAAGCCATTTGATCAAAACATTTAACAAATATTAATGAACCATTTTTACATTAAGGCTTTAATAAGTATTTGCATTTATCTATTTACAACAATATAGGCCAGATTACAAATGGTGCGCTATGTATCGAACGTCTTGAGTGTATTGAAACCACAATTTGATCATTGCTGCTGGAGGACTTGATGATCTATATATAATTAAGTTGCATGTAATTACGATTGATGTCTGTGTTCTCTTTTTTTATACTGTGCTATTTTGAATAAGAGATTGCTTTGTACGTAATGCAAACAGCAGCTTCTGATAAGTGGTTGGCGAGAAGAGGAACATAATGCTGAATATCATGTGAGTTTCTTATTTATTGCTACATTTTGCTGGATTAGTACCCCTCAGTTCCTTAAAGGGACATGATACCGAAATGTTGAAACACTTGAAAGTGATGCTGCATAGCTGTAAAAAGCGGACTAGAAAATATCACCTGAACATATGTAAAAAAAGAAAGATATTTTACCTCAAAAGTTCCTCAGTAGCCACATCCCATTGTAAAGGACTTCTAAGCAGCAAATCAGTATGTCTGTCTTGGGACAGCTAAGGGAGTGAGCTTACATGCACACTCATCTTATTTCCCTATTCAGTTTAAGGAAGTTTACTATGAAATCTCATGAGAGTTAAGTGAAATCTCATGAGATCACAGTAAAAGAGTTCATGACCTCGGCACTGCTGATGCTGATTGGCTGCTGTTCATTTCTTTTTCTTTTTTTTTACCTGCAGCTGAGCAGCAGCTAAATATAAATATTTTACACAGAACTTACTCTGCTGAGCTGAGGAGATTGTGAGGTAAATTATCTTTCTTCCTTTTTTACATAGGAAAATATCACCTGAGCATCTCTATCAGCTTTTTACAGTTATACTGCATCAGTTTCAAGTGATTTAGCATATGAGTATTATGTCCCTTTAACTGTTTGTATGGGCCAATATGATGAATGAATATTGCTACCCTATAAGCAGTTGTTTATATCCCTGACTTTGTTACTATTTGGCTTAAAAAAATATGTCTGGCTCTTGTGTTGCTAAATGTATCAACCCCTTCCGTAGCTTTACTTACACTTCATCTTCTCATACTTTGCAACTCTGAATCTGCAGGGCGTTATAGTAACAAAACCATTCATTAAAACGCAAAGGAGGAAGTGTTTCATACACAACTTATTTAGTCTTGGTTTAAAAATAAAAAAAAATGCAGTTAAAACCTATCTCTTTTTTTGGAGGAACTTACAGTTTCTGGAAATCACCAGAGGATCTAACTGGATAGGTTCTGCTTTTGAAAATGTTGCCAATTTGTAATAAATAAACAAAAAAACATAGTTTGTATTTAGAGACCTTAAAGTCATAATGAAGTTTCACGATTCAGATATACACTTTTCCAATTACTTCTATTAACACATTTACTTCATTCTCTTGGTATCCTTTGTTAAAGAGTAATCCTAGATGAGCTCAGGAGTGTGCACATGTCTTTAGCCATCTGGCAGTAGTGTTTGAAACAATGTTTATAGCATTTTATTTTTACATAGTGGCAAACACTATTGCCATAGAATGCTAAAGACCTATGCAATATCCTGAGCGCATATCAACCTACCTAGCATTACTCTTCAACAATGAATACAAAGAGAACAAAGCAAATTTTATAATAGAAGTAAATGGGAAAGTTATTTAATATTGCATATTCTGTCTTAATCATTACAGTTTTAACTTTGGCTTTACTGTCCCCTTTAAAAGAAATATTACTGCAACTATTGTTGTGGTACTGAAGTGCATATGTACAGTTTTTTTTGCTATATATAATCTCAAGAGTTAACATATGTATTTGAAAGCTAAAGATACACCAAATTTAAAATTAAGTTCATAAGTCAGAGCAAGTCATTTAAACAACTTTACAACTTCTGTTATACTTTGCTTTATTCTTGTGGTATCCTTTGTTGAAATGCATACCTAAATAGGGCCAGTGGCAGCTATGCACTGCTTGGAGCTAGCTGCACATACAGTGGATATAAAAAGTCTACACACCCCTGTTAAAATGTCAGGTTTCTGTGATGTAAAAAAATGAGACACAGATAAATCATTTCAGAACTTTTTCCACCTTTTAATGTGACCTATAAACTGTACAACTTAATTGAAAACCAAACTGAAACTTCTAGGTGGAGGGAAGTAAAAATAAAAAACTAAAATATGGTTATAACTGGGGATGTAGCTGTGTTTAGAATTGAGCAATCACATTCAAAATCATGTTAAATAGGAGTCAGTACACACCTGTCATCATTTAAAGTGCCTCTGATTAACCCCAAATAAAGTTCAGCTGTTCTAGTAGGTCTTTCCTGACATTTTGTTAGTCGCATCCTACAGCAAAAGCCATGGTCCGCAGAGAGCTTCCAAAGCATCAGAGGGATCTCATAGTTAAAAGGTATCAGTCAGGAGAACGATACAAAAGAATTTCCAAGGCATTAGATATACCATGGAACATAGTGAAGACAGTCATCAAGTGGAGAAAATATGGCGCACCAGTGACATTACCAAGAACTGTATGTCCCTCCAAAATTTATGAAAAGATGAGAAGAAAACTGGTCTGGGGGGCTGCCAAGAGGCCTACAGCACCATTAAAGGAGCTGCAGGAATAGCTGGCAAGTACTGGCTCTGTGGTGCATGTGACAACAATCGCCCGTATTCTTCATATGTCTCGGCAATGGGGTAGAGTGGCAAGACGGAAGCCTTTGCTTACGAAAAAAAACATCCAAGCCCAGCTAAATTTTGCAAAAAAACATCTGAAGTCTCCCAAAAGCATGTTGCAAGAGGTGTTCTGGTTTGATGAAACCAAGATTAAACTTTTTGGCCATAATTCCAAAAGATATGTTTGGCGCAAAAACACTGCATATAACCAAAAGAACACCATACCCACAGTGAAGCATTTTGGTGGCAGCATCATGCTTTGGGTCTGTTTTTCTTCAGCTGGAACTGGGGCCTTAGTCAAGGTAGAGGGAATTATGAACAGTTCCAAATACCAAACAATATTGGCACAAAACCTTCAGGCTTCTGCTAGAAGCTGAACATGAAGAGGAACTTCATCTTTCAGCATGGCAATGCCCCAAAGCATACATCCAAATCAACAAAGGAATGGCTTCACCAGAAGAAGTTTTGGAATGGCCCAGTCAGAGCCCAGACCTGAATCCAATCGAAAATATGTGGAGTGATCTTAAGTGGGCTGTGCACAAGAGATGCCCTCACAATCTGACAGATTTGGAGTGTTTTTGCAAAGAAGAGTGGGCAAATCTTGCCAAGTCAAGATGTACCATGCTGAAAAACTCACACTCAAAAAGACTGAGTGCAAAAGACTGAATGAGTGTTGTAATAAAATCAAAGGGTGCTTCAACAAAGTATTAGTTTAAGGGTGTGCACACGTATGCAACCATATTATTTTAGTTTTTTATTTCTACTTCCCTCCACCTAAAAGATTTTAGTTTGTTCTTCAATTGAGTTGTACAGTTTATAGGTCACATTAAAGGTGGAAAAAATAGTAAGGTTATATTCAAAACCTGGGCTCTGTTTCAATCACTTCCTTGTACTGCTTGTCAGGAAACTTGCAGAACTGTCCTGTCCTGTTACTTTGATGTGTAAGGCTATTGTGTCCTCATTTACGAGCACAATCTGTGTCTCATGACTGAATGAATCAACATCTAACTTAACAGGTCACATGTCAGGGAAAATAGGAAGTTCTTCACACTAATGACAAATTCCTGGGATGATGATAATGTCCTTCTACAGTTAAAGGAACAGTATACACTCATTTTCATATAACTGCATGTAATAGACACTACTATAAAGAATAAGATGCACAGATACTGATATAAAAATCCAGTAAAAAATGGTTTAAAAACGTACTTAGAATCTTTCAGTTTAACACTGTTGAAAAGGCAGTTGGAAAGCCCCCCTTCTTTTGCATATGCAAAGACCCTTTACACAAACAGGAGCAAGCTGGAGAAGGTAGCTGACTGTATTCAAATAAAACTTTGGGGCTTGGTTAGGAGTCTGAAAATCAGAGCAATGTTATTTAAAAATAAGCAAACCTATACATTTTAAAAAAAACAAAAAGCTTTATGGGCTTTATAAATAGATCATCTACAAAACATTTATGCAAAGAAAAAATGAGTGTATAATGGCCCTTTAAGCAATGTATGCATGTGTTTGTATGCACAAAAACTAGAGTTTGATTTTCCAATCACAGAATTACAAGCTAGGATAGTGTGGACAACTTTTCACAAAAATCTGGAGTTTTACAGAGCTTCAATAAAAATAATTGGCCATAACATTCAGCGTATTCATAAATGGCTATCAAACAACTATTATATTGTACTAATATAGCATACAAATACTGATATGAATGTATACAGGCTATATTTTGTCTTCTTAATAGGCTGGACCAGAAAGCTTCAAATTGAGTATACAAAGTGTGCCATGTAGTTATCATTCTTGGAAACAAATACATTTTTTGTTTTTTGGATACATGTAACTGTCAAACCTTTGGAGACTACTGAATTAATTGATAAAATAACAACAAGTTTAAATATTGTTAAGTGTCTAAATGTCTGTGTATATGAGAGAAACGCAATTTAAATTAGTACACAGACTATTTGACCCCGGGTAGAGTATCTATCTAAATGGAAGAAAGATATCACAAATAATTGCATCAAATGCTGCTTCACTAACCCAGATATGCGCCATCTTATTTTTGATTGCCCTTAAAGGGACACTGAACCCAAACATTTTCTTTCGTGATTCAGATAGAGCATGCAATTTTAAGCAACTTTCTAATTTTACTCCCATTATCAATGTTTCTTCGTTCTTTTGCTATCTTTATATAAAAAGAAGGCATCTAAGCTTTTTTTCTTGGTTCAGAACTCTGGACAGCAGTTTTTGATTGGGGGATTAATTTATCCACCAATCAGCAAGGACAACCTAGGTTGTTCACCAAAAGTGGGCCGGCATCTAAACTTACATACTTGCATTTCAAATAAAGATTCCAAGAGAATGAAGAAAATTTGATAATAGGAGTAAATTAGAAAGTTGCTTAAAATGTCATGCTCTATCTCAGTGATTTTTAGCCTTTTTTTTGCCATGGCACACTTTTTTTACATTAAAAAATCCTGTGGCACACCACCATCCCAAAATTTAAAAAAAATCACACATTGCAGCCTAATACAGCATATATATATATATATATACATATACACACAAACACACACATACTGTATGTATTGTGCTGTTATGCCATGCCTCCTACAAACTACCCCTGCACTGGGAGTAAAAAACAAGCAAAGTTTAAAAAATGTCACTGTTGTCAGTCTGCCGTGGCACACCTGATGATCTCTCACGGCACACTAGTGTGCCACGGCACACTGGTTGAAAAACACTGTCTGAATCACAAAATAAAAAAATTGGGTTCAGTGTCCCTTTAAATAAAACAGTTTTGGTCGAAAATGTTGTATCTACTCTCTAAGATAATAAAAAATAATTTAACAAAAGATACAGTGCTTTTCCTGTCTGTAGAAAATCCATGAAAAAAGGACATTTTTATCATTCAAACAATGTTCTTAGGAAACTAGTTTTTAAATTCTGGATTAAACACAAGACCCCCTCTTTTGGCCAGGCTAAAAACTCTAATTGAACAGGTCATAATAGAAGCATATGACTCTAAAACAATGGGGGGAAGAAGTGTTAAAACTTTTTGTAAAACTTTGAGGAAGTTCATTAAATATAGAGGCATAGACTTAGAAAACCAAATAGTGTTGTATTCTTAACATCCTAATGTGAGTGATACAGAGTTTGATTGGGAGAGAGAGAATGGGAAACATTTTTTTTTCTTCAAGTAAAGTGAAAGGGATAGAGAGTAGTATGTAGCAAAATACTTTTTTCATTTTCTTCATTTATATGCGTTTGTATGTAATTTCCTAAATGATATCTGTCTTATTTATATACCTAATAAATTATTTTAAAACAATACTGTTACTAATTGTATCTAAATAAACCATACTTCGACTATAGATCCACAGACACAAATGAATAAATTCAAGCAGAGGCCTCTCTCTGTCTGCTGTGTGAGAACGCAGAACAAAGTAGAAATTCCCAGCACTTGTGAAATGATGTGCCAGCTGTCTCTACAGCTCAAGTAGAATTTTTTTTTTTTTTGCTTGGTGTACGTTTTATGCAGATGAAGGACACTATATCCCATCTTCAAAAATGTTAGTAAATTCTACTAGGCCTGAATTGTATAGGCATAATTTAAATTTGTGACGTATTTATCCATCTAACAATACAAACATTGTTTCGGCCATAAAACATTTACAGGTGTCTTGAGAGTAAGCAGCAATCTGTTTTTAGGCATTGGGTCATTTTATAGAATATGACCCAGTCACAAGTGTAAAGCTATCATACAGCCAGCCAGTCAAAGCAGTGCATTTTGTCAGCATTGTAAAAGCAGTTAATATTTCACATGACACATTCCATCAGGCATCATAACAGTGAAGTCTATTTTTTTTTTCTTTTCTTTTTCAAATATATGTTCACAATGTGCTACAAACCTAAATTCTGTAAGAATTCGACTCTTGCTAAAACTACAGAAAACTAAGTACATTGTCAAAGATTCCAGACGTTGGAAATGAGGTCCTAGATATATATTGTTGTGTATACTATAGGCAATGAATAAAGTGATTTGGGTGCATTTTGTTCACCAATTGAAAGAGACAAAACTGGGTTTTATTGTAGGCTGCTTGAATAACTATAATCAAAAAGGGAAATTGAATGTAGATTATAAAAGAAAGTAAAATCAAAATTTAAACTTTCATGACTGCAATTTAAACAACTTTACAATTTAGTTGTTTTATCTAATTTGGTTAGTTCTTTGTACCCTTTGTTGAAAAGCATATTTAGGTAGGCTCAGGAGCAGCAATGCATTACTGAGATCTAGTCTCTTGTTGTCTCATATGAGGTGTTCAGCTAGTTTCAAATAGAGCATTGCTGCTCCTTCAAGAGAATAAAGTAAATCTGATCATTTCATTCAATTGGAAAGTTGTTTAAAATTGCATGCTCTAAATAAAAATACAAGCTATTGAGTAATTTGCCTAAAGAAGTTGCTAAATATCAGCTTATGTATGCAGTATAGGCACTGTTTCTCTGGCAGTGAGTGATTATTATATCTATAAATATTTAATAAGAAAAAGTAGTCCACTTGCTCATTGACTGCCCATTTTTAATTATTTCTAATTTTATATGAACCCTAAAATATGAATCTTATAACATATGGCTTGACCATTCATAAGGGCGTGGGGGCTACTGTTTCTTAATGTTGTTTTGGGCTTTTAAATATTTAAAGGCACATGAAACTCAATTTTTTTTCTTTTATGCTTCAGATAGAATATGCAATTTAAATGTTTTTTTTTCCAATTTTCTTCTGTTATCACATAAGCTTTATTCTCTTGGTCTCCTTTGCTGAAAAAACAACAGTCCATAACTGGGAGCTAGCTAAACATGCTATGGGTATTAAAAAGGATCATCCCCTTGAAAATAATCCCATTTTGTTGCTTTGCAGCCTGAAATAAAGACACAGTTTTTGCTTATCCAGTTGTAATTACTCAAAAAAAACTTATAACATCTAAGTAAAAGATATAACACCAACATGTCAGGAAAAAATAAAGACCAATCAAAAACAAAATCACTGAGTTGCAAAAAGGATCACCCCCCTCCCAAAATTACTTGTCCTTCAAGTGTGGGCATATTGATTAGCTCAGCATGAAAAGAGCTTTCCTGGAGCATCTTAATCCCTGGTAGTGCAACGGAGGCTAACAATCAACTGTGGGTGACTAGGCACTGTTAAAAGATCTTTGGGATAATGTTGTGGACAGGCACAAGTCAGAAGATGGATATAAGAAAATATCAAAGACTTTATCAATGCCCAGAAGCACAGTGAAGTCTATTTTTAAGAAGTGGAAGGTATTTGGTACAACACAGACCCTCTCTTGATCATGACGTCGCTCAAAACTGGATGAAAGAGCCAGGAGGAAACTGGTCAGAGGCTATCAAGAGGCCAACAGCAACTCTGAAGCAGTCGCAGGAATTTGACAAAGAGTGGTCGTTGTGTGCATGTGACAACAATATCACAAATTCTCCACAAATGTGTCTTGTATGGGAGGGTTGCAATGAAAAAGCCACTCCTCAAGAAAGGCCACATGCAGTCACAACTGAGCTTTGCCATAATACACCTAGGAGATTCTGAGTCAACATGGAAAAAGGTGTTATGGTTAGATGAGACTAAAACTGAATTATTTGGCCTCAACATCAAAGGATATGTCTGGAGGAAATCCAATTCAGTTCACTATCCAAATAACACCATACCTACAGTAAAGCATGGGGGTGTTTCTCTGCAGCAGGCACTGGAGCATTTGTCAGGATAGAAGGAATAATGGATGGGTCAAAATACAGTCAAATTCTTGAGGAAAATCTGTTGCCCTCTGCTAGGAAGTTGTCAATGGGAAGGTGGTTTACCTTCCAACATGACAATGACCCAAAGCACGCAGCAAAAATGACCACATAGTGGTTGGAGTATAAGATGAATGTCCTTGCATGGCACTGTCAGAGCCCAGACTTAAACCCCATTGAATATCTGTGGTATGACTTGAAGACTGCAGTCCACAAACGATTACCATCAAATATAAGGGAACTGGAGCAGTTCTGCAAAGAAGAGTGGGCAAATGTTGCACAGTCTAGTCTGTTGGGATATGTCGCTACTAACTTTGCACATCTAAAGGCTGTAATTTAAAGCAAAAGGTGGTTCAACAAAATATTAACAACCTTTTCCAACTCTGTGATTCTGTTTTTGAATTGTCTATTTTTGCCTGACTTGCTGGTGTTATGTTTTTCACAACAAAATGTGATCATTTTCAATACCCACTGTATCTAGTCTGACAAGACAAATGTAACGGCAAATCACCAGCTTGGTCCCACTAGTGTAGGATATGTACATGTTCTTTTCCAGCAGAGTAAACTGAGAATAAAGTCAGTCTGAAAATAGAAGTGAATTTAAAAGGGTCTTAAAATTACATGCTCTATCTGAATCATGCAAGTTCCTAGGATACTGAACCCAATTTTTTTTTCGTGATTCAGATAAAGCATGCAATTTTAAGCAACTTACTAATTTACTCCTATTATCAATTTTTCCTTGTTTTCTTGCTGTCTTTATTTGAAAAAGAAGGCATCTAAGCTAAGGAGCCAGACAATTTTTGGTTAAGAACACCGGACAGCACTTGTTTATTGGTTGGTGAATTTATCCACCAATCAGCAAGAACAACCCAGGTTGTTCACAAAAAATGGACCGGCATCTAAACTTACGTTATTGCTTTTCAAATAAATATACCAATAGAATGAAGAACATTTTGATAATAGGAGTAAATTAGAAAGTTGCTTAAAAGTGCATCCTGTATCTGAATCATGAAAGAAAAAATTTCGGTTAAGTGTCCCTTTAAGTCATTCTAAAGATAACTAGGTCCAAGTGTTTGGTCTTGGTGGGATGAAATACTTCTTCATTCCTTTTTCCTGGTAATTGTCAATTATTTCTATTGAGCGCAGAGGCTAAGCAGAGTAAGCTGTTTTTAAAGCCCTTGTGGGGCAGGTTTGCACATGTGAGCCTGCTTACCGCAAACCTCAGTTTTAAGTACTCGTGTCAGCCTCTCAATGAGAGCTTAGGTGAAAGAGTCCGGAGATGCAGGGAGAGTCTTTTTCCTTCGAAACCATCCCGACTCATTTTAACAGCTCCATAAGCAATCCGCGTTGACGAGTTTCCCTGCCTCCTTTCCTCACTCAAGTCCATGTCAGGAGCGATGCTACTACACTGTCACACTTGAGAGGCTGTGTTCCTGTTCCACGGCATAGATTATGGCAAGATCGTTAAATTTTTTTATGCATGTAATGAAAACGCAGAAGACAGGGTCACAGTGTGATACCTTTTTATCGTTATAGAATCAAGGGTTAATATCCCTGGTAGGGGGATTATTGAACAGGGGGATTTGTACATGATATTGTTTGTGTCATTGCTGCAATATGTGTGAGATGAGGCTCTGGCAATGGGTGGACTTTGTTTAATTTCCGGGTGTATTTGTGTGGCCGATTTGGTGCGTTTTTCTCTTTAGTGCAGTGGCGGCCCTGTGAGGCATTCCTTCTGACCGGGTGTGGCCTAATCGACTTCCTCTGCTTGTCCGGCAATTGCTGGAGACTTAACAGTTTCTGTGGTCCGGGTTATAGGAGGTGGTGAGTGCCCCGGCCATTGGAGGTTCTAAAGGTGCCATTTTATATATAGTCTATCTTGTCCGTATAAAGGTGCAAGCTATGGAGGACTCTGACGCGTTAGAGGGTACTCCCTCTTTAACATAGTCAAGTACCTGGGTTTATTGTGTGGAGGTTCTGGTAGACTCGCCTGCTCAACTATGTTCCACATGCCTTGATAAAGTTACGACATCTAGAAAGAATAGAATGTCTAGTACTACTGAACCGTCCACCTCTGAGGGTTCTCCGTCCTGTGAGTGCGTTCCTACATTCATCTCCGATTACACATGCAGCGCCCCAGGGCATGACTATTTCTCCTACGGGAGAGATCTGTTGGCCACCAGATTTTGCGGATCAACTCCAAATGGCTGTGTCTAAGGCAATTAGTGCTTTACCACGTTCTGCTAAGCGTAAGGTAAAATATGGTGATCCGACCCAGGGGTCATCTACTCCAATTGATATTTCGTAAAGATTATCAGCTAATGAGGACAACTACGACTCTTTGGAGGACGTTCCTTCATGGTCGCAAGTTTGTCATCTAAAGCTCAGACTGCAGAGGAGCCTGACTTTAGATTTAGGATGGAAAATTTGAGCTTTTTGCTGAAGCAAGTGCTTGCTACCCTCAAGGTTCCGGAACCGAAACTACTGGAGGAACCTTTGATTCCTAAGCTTGACAAAGTGTATGAGGACAGGGTGATGCCTTAGACCTTTCCGGTTCCTGTTAAGATGGCTAACCTTATTAAGAATAAATGGGAGAGATTAGGTTCTTCCTTTTCCCCTTCTTCTTCCTTTAAGAAGCTGTTCCCCATTCCGGACTCTCGGCTCAACTGTGGGGGACTGTCCCTAAGGTGGATGGTGCTATCTTTACGCTTGCAAAGCGGACGGCGATTCCTCTTGAGTATAGTTCGTTGTTTAAAGAGCCCATGGATAAAAAGTTAGGAAACATGTTAAGAAAAATGTTTCAACATTTCCAGAGCTGCAACATATTGGTGCAAAGCTCTTTCTGACCTGGTCGAGAGGGAGACTCAACTTGACGAGATACAGGAGAGAATTAAGGCCTTGAGGGTCGCTAAAGCTTTTATTTGTGATGCCATTATGCAAATTATTCACCTGAATGCTAAGGTGTCAGGTTTTTCTGTATTAGCCTGCAGGGCTCTGTGGCTAAAGTCGTGGTCTGTGAACATAACATCTAAGTCTAGACTGCTATCCCTTCCATTTCAGGGAAAGATCCTGTTCGATCCAGGATTGGACTCGATCATATCCACAATTACGGGAGGCAAGGGCGCTTTCCTATTGCAGGATAAGAAGGTTAAGAAGGTCTCTTTCGTGCAGACAAGGCCCAACGCCAACATCCCACCGCAAAAGTGGATCAGTCCAAGGGCACTTGGAAACCAGCTCAGTTTTGGAATAAGTCCAAGCAGAACAAGAAGCTGACACAAAGTCGACATGAAGGGGCGGCCCCCGACCGGTCTCCGGACAAAGTAGGGGGCAGATTATCTCTCTTATCAGAAGCCTGGTTGCAGGAGTTTCTGGACCCTTGGGTTCTGGAGGTTGTTGCCCAAGGATACAGGATAGGGTTTAGATCTATAAGATCGTTTTAGAGACTTCTGGCAGCCAAATTGTGGTATTAAAAATTCTTAAAGTTACAGGGTATTTAAAAAATTTCTACAATTTGGGGGATTTTTTTGTTTAGTATTATGGACATGGACCAAGACTCTGTGTCTTGACAAATGCTTGTTATGGCTTGAGGCACAAATTGTTTTGCCTACGCAATTCTGTGCTGCATGCTTAGCTAGAAGACTTCAATTTAAAGATACATTGTTGCCCTCTGAGCCCAATGTCTCTCAGGATGATGCTGTTCAGGCAATGCCACAGCTTTTTCCTCAAATGTCCCAAGCCTCTATGGCATCACATACAATGCCCTGCAGTTCCTCTTAGCCTCCTGGAGGAGTTTATTTGCCTGCAGATTTTGCTGCACAGGTATCTTCTGCGGCATTATCTGATTTTCCTATGCTTGGAAAATGCAAGAGGAAAATTAGACATTCAGATAGTAAGGTTTCTGTTCCACCTACTGCTACGCAGGTTGCCCTCCCTCATAAGTCTGATGAGGAGGATACGTCGATTGGCTCTGAGGGTGAAATCTCAGATTCGGACAGTATTATTCCTTCATCTGATACTGAAGAAGTAAACTTCAGATTTAAGCTTGAACACCTTCGTGTACTGTTAAAGGAGGTATTGGCTACTTTGGATGACTCCGATACTTATGTCATTGTCAACCCTAAGAAGTCTAGTAAACGTAATAAATACTATGATGTTCCTTCCTCTGTGGAAGGTTTTTCCTGTCCCAGACCATGTGACGGAGATTATTTCACAGGAGTGGGAGAAGCCGGGGATTCCTTTCTCCCCGTCTCCCGTATTTAAAAAGATGTTTCCTGTTGCTGACTCCCATTAAAGATTCTTGGCACACAGTGCCTAGAGTAGAAGGGGCTAATTCTACTCTGGCTAAGAGAACTACAATCCCTATAGAAGATAGCTGCTCTTTTAAGGATCTCTTGGACAAAAAGCTGGAAGCTTATTTGAAGAAGATTGTGTGTTCATTAAGGTCTTCAATGGCAACCTGCAGTTTGTATTGCCACAGTAGCAAGTACAGCATCTTATTGGTGCGACGCCTTGTCTGAATCAATTTTAGTAGAGACTCGGAGGAGATCCAAGATAGGATTAAGGCTATCAAACTAGCCAATTCCTTTATTTCTGATGCTAACATGCAAGTTATTAGACTGGGAGCCAAGATGTCTGGCTTCACTGTCCTAGCCTGCAGGGCATTGTGGCTAAAATCTTGGTCAGCTGATGTTACCTCTAAGTCCAACCTTCTGGCGCTTCCTTACAAGGGTAAGACCTTATTCAACAGGATTTGCAGTCTGCACACTGGATCACAAATTGCACTCAATATCACTTCAAAGGATTAATATTAACAGTTCTGTTATGTCCTTAAGTCCCAAACTGTGTATCAGTGTTGATGCAATAGTGTGTATATTTTATATTTTGTGTCTCTTATCAGTCCTTGCGGTAAGGCAATCAGATGTACTGAAAAATGTAATGTGCCGTTTGCTTCCAGCACTATTGCAAAGTATTGTTACCTTGTTCTGTTGACTCCGCTTCACGGGTTGATAACGAGACTCCTTGTAAGCAGGTAAGGAGACACTCCCCTGTCTCCGGTTGAAAGGAAATCTAATAGACAACAATGGCGAATAGGCCTGCTACAAAGAAAAGGAAGCCGCAACAAGTGATGCAGGTAAAAGCAGACTTTATTTAAAGTTTAAACATTCATGAAGGGTACATACAAGCTCGGGAGAGAGCTAGGAACAAACAAGCACGTCCGACGCGTTTCCTGCCCATAGGCACTTCGTCAGGAACTCAGTTGAATTGATCAGAAGCTTCTTTAAAAAGGCACTTCCTGCTACGTGAAGCTAGACACACCTATTGTTAAACACACCTGTTATAGAGGTTTAAAGGTGTATCAATCTCACAGCGTTACATTCTCCCAAATACATATAAGCACTAGCCCACCAACAAACATAAATGTATTAGAATGTGTATAAATCATGTATCAAGGCAGTGCTTAATATGAGAAAAGTATGTTGCATATATAGAGAAAAAGCTACGTTATTTACATGGTTAACATAACTGCAGCACCTTTTATAAACATTATATAAAACTTTAAAAAGAAGTTCCTAATATCCTCAGATTACAGTTGCAACAAGAGAAAACATAATTTTGTTACATTTGAAGAAGATATTTATATCTATCTCTTCACATAAGGGGGAGTTAAAGAGATTTTTTTAAAATACAATGCAAATATAAATATACGGAACAGTAATACCAATATTAATACTGTTAGTAATAAAGAATTCTTTCGTATTCATCGCTATAATCATTTGAATCCAATTCTTATCGTATTATTTTACATTGTATTTCAATCTCAAAGTGGACACAGTAACTACTGTTTAAACTTTAAAAAATAATTTAATCTATCGTATTATTTTACATTGTATTTCAATCTCAAAGTGGACACAGTAACTACTGTTTAAACTTTAAAAAATAATTTAATCTAACTAGTTCACTGTCCACCTTTGTTCCAATGGAATTGCTCCGATGTTACCATACTAAATTTGCGCCATCATTATTAAATTATTAATACTACTAGCTTGTCTAATTTGTCTTATTTTGTGCCTAACCACACAATCCCTTTAACATGTTTTTTAGGACTCCAGTCCCATTGGTGTTAATGTGCTCCAATCATTAGTGCTTACGTGTGTGCTGCAAGCATTAGTGCTTAAGTGTATAAAATATTGTTTGTACTTTTAACTTACACTATTTAATACTATAATATGGAGATTATATCTCTATTATGAATACAATGAAAATATACTTACATATTGTGTTCTCATATTCGATGTGATGTGTATATATACTACGCTATCTAATAATCCTAAATGTGTAAACTTTGTCTTGTAAATCCTATAACAGTGATAAGACAAATTACAATAAATGATTGACATAAAACACTGAAACACTATCCATGGTTTAAACAAGGTATCTAAAGAAGTTATAGTTTAATACGTATTTCTGTAAATATTTCGGTAAGTATGACCCAAAATGAATTCAAATGATATTTTAATTCTTTATTACTAACAGTATTAATATTGGTATTACTGTTCCGTATATTTATATTTGCATTGTATTTTAAAAAATCTCTTTAACTCCCCCTTATGTGAAGAGATAGATATAAATATATCTTCTTCAAACGTAACAAAATTATGTTTTTCTCTTGTTGCAACTGTAATCTGAGGATATTAGGAACTTCTTTTAAAGTTTTATATAATGTTTATAAAAGGTGCTGCAGTTATGTTAACCATGTTAATAACTTAGCTTTTTCTCTATATATGCAACATACTTTTCTCATATTAAGCAGTGCCTTGATACATGATTTATATACATTCTAATACATTTATGTTTGTTGGTAGGCTAGTGCTTATGTGACTTAGCATGTATTTATGTACAGTATTTATTGCTGTGCGAGTGTTAAACTAAACTTAGCGCTATTGCACACCTACTATATGTTAGTTCAAACATATTTTCAAGTTTTTAAACACACTGGCAAGTGAAAAGAAAGCTAAAACTGCCTTGTTTCACTTTAAGGCGTTTTTCACTTTACAGCGGGGCTCTGGTCCTTAACCCGCTGTATGAGCGGGGTATACCTGTATATGTATGTATATATATATATATATATATATATATATATATATATATATATATATATATATATATATATATATATATATATATATATATATATATATATATATATATATATATATATATATATATATTCACTTCTTTTTTTTTTTTTTTTTTTTTTTTTTTAGTTTTTATATTGATTCTGCAGTGTTGGATCCCCCCTCCATACAGCTCTCGGTCAAATGACTACGGATTATGGGTAGGGGAGTGACACTTAACTGCTTTGCTGTGGCGCTCTTTGCCTCCTCCTGCTGGCCAGGAGTGATATTCCCACTAGTAATTGAATGACGTAGTGGACTCTCCATATCTGGAAAGAAAGAAATTTATCAGATACGCATCAGTTTTGTTTTTTACATTAGTGGCCCTTGCAGTTGTTTTAGTACAGCACAGGGGAAAGGGTTATTATTAGTTTCAGTTAAAGGGACAGTCAAGCCAAAAAAAACTTTAATGATTCAAATAGGCCATGTAATTTTAAACAACTTTCCAATATACTTTTTATCTTGGTATTCTTAGTTGAAAGCTAAACCTAGGAGGTTCATATGCTAATTTCTTAGACCTTGAAGGTTGCCTCTGCATTTGACAGTTTTTCACCACTAGAGGGTGTTAGTTCATGTGTTTCATATTGATAACATTGAGCTCATGCACGTGAATTTACAGAGGAGTGAACACTGATTGGCTAAAATGCAAGTCTGTCAAATTAACTGAAATAAGAAGGCAGTCTGCAATGGCTTAGATTCAAGGTAATCACAGCGGTAAAACGTGTATTATTATAACTGTGTTGGTTATGCAAAACTAAGGAATGGGTAATTAAGGGATTATCTATCTTTTAAAACAACAACAATTCTGGTGTTGACTGTCACTTTTAAAGGATGTTGTAAAGTCAAAGAAGACTCTGTTAGATGTCTAACATATTTTGTGCCAATATTCCTTTTGCACCAGCTGTTATATACTCCTGTGATCATGTACGTCATTCGCAGTTTATAGCAACTATAAAGTAGTCTGTAATCTTTCTTTAATATGTAATGGAGCACCATGATGAGGAAGCATAGCCACAAATACACTAAAGTATGTATTTGAATTTTAGTGGGCTGTTTTTATTTACATGGATTCTTTGTTTGTAATATGTGGCACATTTAGCTATATGTGATTTAATTTATTTTTACCCATCTTATAGTTATCAGTTTTGCTCAGGTGTTACTTTTTCTTTCCAAAGGCAGTAAGAGTCCACAACTTCATTCATTACTGTTGAGAATTTAACACCTGGCCACCAGGAGGAGGCAAAGACACCCCAGCCAAAGTTATAATTATCTCTCCCACTTCCCTCACTCCCCCAGTCGTCATTTGCCTTTGTCTACTATAGGAGGTAGGAAGAAAGGTGCTTCAGAAAGAGGTCCGCCTGCCATATTTTCCTTCCCGGTTGATTCTGTGTCCTCTCTAGCTTGGGAATGAATCAAGTTGTGGACTCTCCCTGCCTTTGGAAAGAAAACTAAATTTATGCTTTCCTGGCAGGGAGAGTCCACAATCCCGCACTTTTTTTCAGCTGCGTTTTTTCCTTATCTTCTGGCACCTCTATACCCCTACTGTTTCTCCTGCTTTTCCTTCATTCCTAAACTGAATGACTGGGGGAGTGAGGGGATTGGGAGGGATACTTATAGCTTTGGCTGGGGTGTCTTTGCCTCCTCCTGGTGGCCAGGTGTTGAATTCCCAACAGTAATGAATGAAGTTGTGGACTCTCCCTGCCAGGAAAGAAAATAATTTATCAGGTAAGCATATTTTTTATTTTTTTCCTGGCTGATACCATCTGTCCTCTAAATAGGCTGCATCGATACCTATTGCCTTCCAGGCTTTGCTATGTGACCCAGTTCCTCTCATACTTTGGATATCAGGCAAACCGTTTACATTCTGCACTCTGTGACAGCTTATTGTTTATTTGCATGATTTTAATTAACATTTTATGTATCACTGTAGGAAGTACAGTTTTGCTGGTTAGGGAGGGGTGCACCGGTTGTTTTGTTTCCTCTACTGACATATCCTAGTGGCATCTTTGTACATAACAAGGTGAAGCTGGTGTGCTGGTGCCTTTGAATGCAGTAGTTTGGGGGCCATTTTGCATAGGTTCCTTGCATTCTTTTTGACTCTAGTGCACTTTTTCTAGAATAGAGGCAGGATTTATCTTTTCACATTATTATTGGGCTGTGCCTGCTACTTTGCAGCATTTGTTTCCATCTGTCAAATTTCAAGTATATTTAGGTTTCTGTTTATCTCCCCCCCCCTAAACTCTTCATTGGTAAGTGCTACTTAGTCAACTGAGCAAGATCTGCAAATTATGATCAGTTTAATTTAATTTCCATTTTTCATAGTATTTTCGTCCCTGTTTCAGAACCAGTTGACGTCTACAAAACTTCCCAGAAAAAATAATTTTGTATCCAACGTTAAGTCATTTGATACTTTCATAAAAGTATTGCAAGAGAGCAAAATACATTTTTTTTAAAAAAAGTTTTTTTGTTTTTTTTTGTATGTGCTTTGGAGCTGACTGATTGTTTCAAAGAATTACTTCCAGTAGTGAGAATTATCATTTAAACTGGATGGAGAAAAATGATGAACCTAGACTGAGTTTTTATTAGACTTCTTCAAATACAGAAAACAAGAAATCTCCACCTATATTTTCCACTTTTATCATATTTTTTTATGAATACATATATGAAAACTTTATTATATCCAGATTATAAGACCAGTAAAAAAGTATTTGTTTAATTTTATAATATAACAAAAACATAATGAAAAGCTCAAATCGAGGAAAAGCAAAACAAAACAGGAAATACAAATAAAACATTGTCTACTATACTTTCTTCTTTATTTTAGACTTTTTCTTTTCTCCTTTTTTCTTTTCTTCCCCTACTTCCTTCTGAATACTTTTTTTAAACTAAAGAATGTTTTAAAGTTCTTTCTTAAGAGAATCATTACAACCTTAAAGAGTAGTGGGATCCACAGCTTGGCTACTCGTACAGTTCAAATACTGTTTTCTTTCCACATCTTTTAATTTTATTATTAGTATCATCTGCAATACATCAATAAAACACAAGCATGACTCATATAAAACTATTTAGCAGATTACTAAATCATTGTTAAATCTTTTGCTCATACACATTTATAGTCAATCCTAATTTTAAATTCCTTAATGAGCCATATATCTCATATATATTAGAGTATATAGTCAATCTGAATAAGGGAGGTAGGAGATGAATCTCTATGACCTATAACAGAGAACCTATGAAGTAGATCTCCCGCAAGGAAAACCATTGCATTCAATAGGTGATACTCCCTTCACATCCCTCTGACATTCACTGTACTCTGAGAGGAATCAGGCTTCAAAATGCTGTGAAGCGCATATCAACGTAGACATCTTAGCACAAACTTACTTCACCACCTCCATAGGAGGCAAAGTTTGTAAAACTGAATTGTGGGTGTGGTGAGGGGTGTATTTATAGGCATTTTGAGGTTTGGGAAACTTTGCCCCTCCTGGTAGGATTGTATATCCCATACGTCACTAGCTCATGAACTCTTGCCAATTACATGAAAGAAGAGGAATGAACGGTAACGCATTTTCTAGGTGTATGTATTTGACAGATGTCTGTCTTGAAAAAGGCTTATGGACAAGCCAAAACATTGACATTTTAATTAAATAAAGCAAGAACTGTTTTAATTAAAGACCTGAGTGCCCTTCAATGATTGACTGATTGAATGAATATATACAGTGGATATAAAAAGTCTACACACCCCTGTTAAAATGGCAGGTTTCTGTGATGTAAAAAAGAGACAAAGATAAATCATTTCAGAACTTTTTCCACCTTTTAATGTGACCTATAAACTTTGCAACTCATTTGAAAAACAAACTGAAATCTTTTCGGTGAAGGGAAGTAAAAATAAAAAAATACAATAATATGATCACCCCACAGATTTTCGATTGGATTCAGGTCTGAGCTCTGAGCCATTCCAAAACTTGAATCTTCTTCTGGTGAAGCCATTCCTTTGTTGATTTGGATGTATGCTTTGGGTCGTTGTCATGTTTAAAGATGACGTTCAGCTTTCTAGCAGAAGCCTCAAAGTTTTGTGCCAATAGTGTCTGGTATTTGGAACTGTTCATAATTCCCTCTACCTTGAATAAGGCCCCAGTTCCAGCTGAAGAAAAACAGCCCCAAAGCATGATGCTGACACCACCATGTTTCATTGTGGGTATGGTGTTCTTTTGGTTATATGCAGTGTTGTTTTTGCGCCAAACATATCTTTTGGAATTATTGCCAAAAAGTTCAAATTTGGTTTCATCAGACCATAACACCTTTTCTCACATGCTTTTGGGACACTTCAGATGTGTTTTTGCTAAATGTAGTTGGGCTTGGATGTTTTTCTTCGTAAGAAAAGGCTTTTCATCAATTTTGGAGGGACATCCAGTTCTTGGTAATGTCATTGTTGTGCCATATGTTCTCCACTCGATGTTGACTGTCTTCACTGTGTTCCATGCTATATCTAATGCCTTGGAAATTCTATTGTACCCTTCTCCTGACCTGATACCTTTTAACAATAAGATCCCTCTGATGCTTTGGAAGCCCTCTGCGGACCATGGCTTTTGTGTAGGAGGCGAATAAGAAAATGTCAGGAAAGACCTACTAGAACAGCTGAACTTTAGTCGGGGTTAATCAGAGGCACTTTAAATTATGGCAGGTGTGTGATGACTCTTATTTAACATAGTTTTGAATGTAGTTGCTTAATTCTGAACACAGCTACATCCCCACTTATAACCACATTATTTTAGTTTTTTTTGTTTACTTCCCTCCAATTTAAAGATTTCAGTTTGTTTTTCAATTGAGTTGTGTAGTTTATAGGTCACATTAAAGATGGAAAAAGTTCTGAAATGATTTATCTTTGTCTCATTTTTTTACATCGCAGAAACCTGACATTTTAACAGGGGTGTGAAGACTTTTTATATCCAGTGTGTGTGTGTGTATGTATGTATATAATTCATTTTATGAAATGCAAAAGTTTCAGCCCTATGCATGGTTGGGGCCACAGCTGGGATTTTATGGTTTAAAACTTACTGCAATATTATTGAATTTGATTAGGTTAATATATCTGGTTTCTCTGGGGGTTTTTTTTCATGTATTTTTTTATTAAAAATGTTGATGATGATGATTTCTGTTCAGAGAAGAATAAGCACCTGCTTTAATATTTTAGATTTTTTTTTTCTTTTTGTCAGAGGAGGGTTGATTAGATCTAGTGCTAAAAATTGCAAATATAGTCTAAGGAAGCACAACATAACACGTGTTTAGTTTAACCACCTTTATGTTACCTGCTGAAATGTATGATGAAATGTAAACTTACAGCAGTTTGACAATTTGTCTATCTTTCGGGAACATGCCTTTTTAAGTTCTTTTTGTATTGTAGAATTTCCAGAAATATTTGCATAATTTAGTATATTAAAAATTGTTAGTCTTACTAAGCTGTTCAAATGCACATTTAAACCATTTTTTGTGTTAAAGGGACACTAAACCCCAAATTTTTCTTTTGCGATTCAGATTGAGCATGAAATTTTAAGCAACTTTCTAATTTACTCCTATTGTCAAATTTTCTTCATTCTCTTGGTATCTTTATTTGAAATGCAAAAATGTAAGTTTAGATGCTGGCCCATTTTTGGTGAACAACCTGGGTTGTTCTTGCTGATTGGTGGATAAATTCATCCACCAATAAAAAAAGTGCTGTCCAGAGTGATAAACCAAAAAAGAAGCTTAGATGCCTTCTTTTTCAAATAAAGATAGCAAGCTAACGAAGAAAAATTGATAATAGGAGTAAATTAGAAAGTGGCTTAAAATTGCATGCTCTATCTGAATAACGAAAGAAAAATTTTGGGTTCAGTGTCCCTTTAAATAAATATTTGTCCACTTTGGGAAAAAAAGAGGGGAAAAAAAAACCTAATAAGTGGAAGAGCAGTGTCTTCAGTAGCAAGTTAACATGTACAATGTCTACCTATTTAATTGTACTTTTTATGTTTTAATCCATAGAAAATATTAAAAAAAATAAATTAGGATTTGGCTTCAGAAAAATGCAGAGTGTGTTTATGTAAATATGTATTTATTTAAAGGGACATGAAACCCAATTTTTTTCTTTCATGATTTAGAAAGAGCATACAATTAATAACAACTTTCTAATTTACTTCTATTATCTATTTTGCTTCATTCTTTTGATATTCTTTGCTGAAAATCATATCTAGATATGCTTAGTAGCTGCTGATTGGTAGTTGCACATAGATGCCTCCTGTGATTGGTTCACCGTGTGCATCGCTATTTCTTCATTAAAGTATATCTAAAGAATGAAGCACATTAGGTAATAGAAGTAAATTGGAATGTTGTTTAAAATTATATTCTCTACCTTAATCATGAAAGAAAATGTTTGGGTATAGTGTCCCTTTAAGCACACTACTTCTTCAGAAATACTTTTCACATTTAATGTAATTTGTAGGTATGTGACACACACTTATTTGCATACATTTTATTGTATGAGTTTAATTAATTATGTGTATAAATACATATGTTTATATTATGCACCTATAAATCACATTTGTATATGTTATCTTAATGTTTTATAGTCTCTTTGTCATTGTTTGTTATTAGAAGTGAATGCTCACAGCTGCTTGTATTAATTAATAGCTGCTAATACATAGCACATTGAATTGAATAGAAAGCGTATCTGATTGGTTGGCACTTCCACTGCAGATCCAGGTGGCAAGCACTGACAGCTCCATGTCACATGATGGCTGATAGTGCCTGCTTTTCCACTTGTCTGGCTCTGCATCTCTGCAGCACTGAACGCAGGAATCCTACTCCTCTCAAGAATGTCCCCCAGAGAAGGAGGGGATAAGAAGGGGACAGAATTACAGCTAAATCATCTTCATTTATTTTACTCCCACCCGCACCTATCAGTTTTACTGTCTGACACTTTTTGGCAGAGGAGGTGCACGGTCACAGTTGCCAAGAGACCATAGTCAGGGGGCTGAAGTGATTTGAGATGCATTTAAGAGAGGAGAGAGAGACTCAGATGACGCTCAGTCATCATAGAGATCATCATCCCTGTTAATTGGCATTTAGCACTGTTTTGGTGTCGAGGGTTAGCAGAAAGATTCATAAGGATACACTGTAAAAGGAGGCTAGGGACTGTTTGCCACCTTTTTCATTTAAGACTGGTTAAATGGATGTCGGTGCAGAAGCACAGACTTTGCCCCAGGCAACATGTAAGGTGGCTGTTCTCCTCTGGTTGGTATTGGATACTTTGCAGTACATCATGGACAGTGTATTGTTCAAATTACAACTCTCCATACATCACCTGACAGCCTTGTGGTTTGGGCTGGGTATGGTTTATTGCTATTTTTAACAAACAGTTGGCAGGCTGTGCATATTGAGTTGTTTGTATTTTTTTTTTTTTTTTTTTTTTTGCTTTATTGAAGTGGTTTCCGGAGCTGCAGAAGAGACAAACATGCAGTCCAGGTACCCAGTGTGAAAGTGGTCATTGCTGTAAATGTATTGTTTATACAGCCTCTCTGATATTTGTAACGCATCGGTGTAATAAACTCTTTTTCCAGTGGGTCACAAATAAAATGCATATGTTCATTTTAAAAAGAGTAAAATCTATTATTTATAACCCAAATGCAGTGCTTATTTATGTTGAATTAGTTTGAAAGAACATTTTTTATGTATGATTCACACATGAAATACTTGGGTATATTTTCTTTGTTTAGTCTGAAGTATAGATTTATTTTTTTTGTCTATACAATAATGAGGTTTTGTCACAGGCTTCTAAACATTTAGATTTCACAACTAAAGGCCCATTATTTTTTTATCTATTTGAGTTTGTTCGCCATTAAAATATTCTGAAATCAAGTTTTCAAATGCAGCTTTTCCAGTCAATACTTACAGAATTGATGTTCTGTATGTGCTAAACATGTAATTAAGCTAGATTTTGATTGCATATTTAGAAGTTTTATCTACATTCTGAGAGGTGTGAATATGACAGGCATGCAGAACAGATAAGCTGGCATAGACTATAAATATATCTACTGTGTATATTCTTTTTAAATAGTGTAGAGCGTGATATATCAAAGAGCAGTTTTCATACCAAAAGTACCTCAGTATCAACTGCACTGCCTTCTTCATTACTGAGTATCATAAAGTTAAAAAAAGTTTTTGTTTTCAGACTAGTTTAATGCTATCAGTTGCTGTGAACAGACTGCATAATAAGGCAGCTTCCAGTGTCAAGGGGCCAGCTAAGAAGTATTGCATGATGGTCTGCACAGAGAACATATCCTTACTTAGCTGTTAGAGGTTTAACAGGACATTTATGCAATTCTGGCTTCTTGATTAAATTTGCTGCAAAGAAAATGAGACCCAAAGTGATCTGTCACATCAAAGCAGAATTCTGTGCTTTTGTTAATTACATCATCGTTTTATATCCCTGAGTAAGAAATTATTTGAAATGTATAATAACTGTACTATTAATTTGAAATAGACACAAATAAGATGTTTTATAATTCAGTCTTGTTTCCATATAGTTTCCTTTAAATGAACATAAAGTGCTAGGGCATTGCGTTGTTTGTTGCATAGAATTATGTGGTTAACCCCTGCACAGTTCTAGTCACCTACAGAGTTTGATGCACTACTGGGACTTAGAGGTACATGTGTGTAACCACTTATCACCAGGTAGCAGCTTGTAGTGCATTTCTGCTCCCGAGCCTACCTAGGTATGCTTTCCAACAAAGGAAACCAAGAGAACAAAGTCAATTTAATAATAAAAGTAAATTGACAAGCCTCTATAAATTGCATGCTCAATCAGAACCATGAACGTTTAATTTGGAGTTTCATACCACTTTAAACGTGCCAAGAACACTTGATTTTTCCAGTGAGTGACAAACAGGCCATGCAGACATACCATGTTCTAGGACAGGCATGCAGAAAATGCTCGAGCAGTTCTGTCCAAGCAGAATGTTATAAACATGTTTTTCTAACCAGATGAAGTACTTTTTATTATTGCGTACATGGACTTCTTATTTTACGTCACATTATTAGACTAGTAGTCAGACATAGGATCATAGCAGCAGCAGTGCAGTTTCTGCGCACATTATTCACGGTCCAACAAGAATCCCCAGGTTATGATTGAATATTTTATGTAAATGAGAACTTCCATCTATTTCTTTGTGTGGGCGTAAAACTACGCCCTGCAGAACTGCTTAAAACAGATTAAAAATAACTGAACAAATCGGCACCATAGTTCTATATATGTCTAAAGGAGGTCGTCTGGCACATAGAGAATACTCTAGTTGCTACAAAGGTGAAACATGAGTACTTATTTTTATAGTTGTAAATGACAGGGAAAGAAATTTGGTAATGTTTCATGAAGTTTATATTTGTGTATAATATTCATACAAATGAATAAGTCCACATTGTTTCTCACAATTCATTGGCCTTGCAAGAAATAAAGCACATAAATACTATACTTGTTCTGCAATTCTACACTAATTTTACACTATACTATTATATTTGCTCCTTAGAACATCTTCCCTGTGGTATAATGCATTTTTATTTAATATAGACTGAAGTTTTCTTTCTTACATACTAGATTGAGATTGTTGTTTTTTTAATTGAAAAGTATGAAAGAGCACTTAAAGGAACAATTAAAGTGATTGTAAAGTTAAATGACTTAAAGCCCAGTATTAAAAAATACTCTTAAAAACAGGGGCAATTTAAGTCATTAAACTTTACAGTTTGCACCTCTTTTTAAAATACTTACCTTTTTGTTACTGTAAACCTTCCGCTAGTCCTCCACCCGCATCTCCTTCAGTATTGAACAGATCAATGACGAATCAGTCTTCCTCCAATCGTATGCCCCCTTTTGGCGCCCAGCTCGTGAGGCACACAACGATTGGAGGAAGCCAGATCATCATCAATATGCTAAATACTGAAGGAGATTTGGACGGAGGATCGGCGGTAAGTTTACAGTAACAAAAGGTAAGTATTTTAAAAAAGAAGCAGAATTGTAAAGTTTAATGACTTAAAGGGACATGAAACCCACATTTTTTCTTTCATGATTTAGAAAGAGAATGCAATTTTAAACATCTTTCTAATTTACTTCTATTATCTAATTTGTTTTATTCTCTTGATATTCTTTGCTGAAAAGCATATCTAGATATGCTCAGGAGCTGCTGATTCTGGTCAAAATTGAAATGCACATAGTTGAATTACATTTTTGAACCTAAACATATTTACAATATACATATAATGAAAAAAATGCTTCTAGTAAACGTTATCACGGTTTATTGTGAACATTTTTATGTGCACATGCATGGGAAGCATAGCTAGATATTCTCAATACACCAGCATTTTAAATACTGCAGCTGCTCAGTGTGCTAGTAGGGCTTGTATCATGTCAGCAATTAACAAATCATTACCAGATGGTACAAGCACCTTAGGCTCTCTAGGCAAATCCTGTGTTAAAGTGCTGGTGCACGGTGCATATATAAATACATTTTCCATCTTAATATGGAAGAGTCCACAGCTGCATTCTTTACTTGTGGGAAATACTGAACCTGGCCACCAGGAGGGGGCAGACACACCCCAGCCAAAGGCTTAAATACCTCCCCCCACTTACTCATAATCCCAGTCATTCTTTGCCTTTCATAACAGGAGGTTGGCAGAGAAGTGTTAGAAGATTTCAGAGTAGTCTCTTATGGAGTGTAGTACTCTTCGAGATGGGACTGGAGTTTTAAGTAGTCCTGTCAGCCTCTCAGTGAGAGCATGGATGAAAGTTAGAGTCCGGAGATGCAGGGAGAGTCTTTCTGTGAAACCATCCCGACTCATATATTTCTTCACTCAAGTCCATGTCAGAAGAGATGCTACTATCTGTCACACTTAAAGGGCCAGGTTCCTGTTCCACGGTGTAGATTCTGGTAAGATCGTTTCATATTTTATACATGTATGATAATGCAAGAAGACAGGGTCACAATGTGACTCCTTTTATCTGTATAGAATCAAGGGTTAATATCTACTTAGGGGTATTATTGAATAGGGGGGAATAATCTTATATGTTTATTTGATTTGATGCTGCTTTTATGTGTGAAATGTTATGGGCTCAGAGGCTGTTATGGAATACACAGGTTTTACTTTCACTTTGAGAGCCAAGCAGCTTACAAGGGACGGTCCTGCATTGTGCACATGTGATTTATTCCCTTTTTCCTGACCGGGTGTCAGAGAGGAGCCATAAATCTCTGTACTGTCTGGGTCATAGGAGGTGGTGAGTGCCCCAGCCATTGGGGTATACGGGTGCCGTTTTTTTTGAATAAAATAAGATGTTTTATTTCTCTAGTTCTCTCGGTTTATTGCACTAGCAATGGAGGGTTCTGTTACTTTAGAGAGTAATTCATGTTTATATGGTGAGGAGGCCTTAGTTCCA
Organism: Bombina bombina; assembly: GCF_027579735.1. Taxonomy (NCBI): domain Eukaryota; kingdom Metazoa; phylum Chordata; class Amphibia; order Anura; family Bombinatoridae; genus Bombina; species Bombina bombina. The sequence continues at coordinate 437,509,587 of NC_069504.1, forward strand.
CCCTGTCAATTATGTTACATATGCCTTGATAATGTGATAATATCAAACATGTTTGATACCATGGAGCCATCCACCTCTGAGGAGTTGTCGTCCAGTGAGGTGCGTACCTACATGCTTATATCTCTAAACATGCAGTTTTCCTGTAGAATTGCTGATCCTCCATCTGGAGGGGGCATTTTTTCACCAAACATTACTGCGCAGTTCAGACGACGGTGTCTGTGGCCTTTAATGCTTTACCTCGCCCTTCTAAGCGCAATCAAAAGGTTACATATTGCACTCCTTCCCAGAGTACATCAGATACTTTATTGGATTTAACTGAGGGTTATCTGAGGATGAAGTTCTCTTTGAGACTTCAGAGTATGAACACTCTGTGTCGGAGTCTGCTGCCTCTAAACCTCCGGCTGCGGAGGAACCGGACTTCTTCTAAAGGAAGTTTTTAGCGCATTCAGAGGTTCCAGAGGCCAAATGCCTGTTGAACCTTTAATTCCTAAATCGGATAGAGTTTTGAGGACAGGGTGGTACCTTATCCTTCCCTGCTCCTGTTAGATGGCGAACATTATTAAGAATAAATGGGGACAGGATTGTATTCCTTTTCCTCCTCTTCTCCCTTTAACAAATTGTCCCCGTTGCTAAATTGTTATCTTCACCCTTGCTAAACATACTACTATCCCACTTGAGGATAGTTTTTCGTTTGAAGAGCCCATGGATAAAAGATGGAAACTCTGTTAAGAAAGATTGTTAAACATAATTGATATTTGTTTCAACCGGCGGTGGACTGTTGCCGCGGTTACTGGAGAAGAACTACCTTCTGGTGTGACTCCTTATAGGATTTGATTGGGGTGGAGGATCCCCTCAACGTACTCAGAAAAGATTTACGGCCTTGAGGGATGTTAATTCCTTTATCAGTGATGCTATTAGGGTTTATTCGCTTGATTTGCTGTGGCTTCAGCTTTTTTTTGTTCAGGCCCCGCCGGGGCTCTGGCTGAAGTCATGGTCTCTGCAGATATGACTTCTAAATCTTGACTTCTTCCCTCCCTTTAAGGGAATGATTTTGTCTGGTCCAGGCCTGGACTGAATTATCTCCACGGTCACGGGGGCAAAGGTTCCCTCCTACCGCAACAGTATATGAACTAATCTAAGGGACGATTTTCGTTCTGATAAAGCCCAGTCAGAGCAAATCAAGAGCTCTTGGAAGCCAGCTCATACCTGGAATAAATCCAAGCAGAGCAAGAAGCCCGCCGAGTCTACGTTGGCATGAATGCGCGGGTCCTCTTCTGGATCGTGTAGAGGGCAGTATGTCGCTCTTTTAGTCACTTGGTTCAAGGACGTGCAGGATCCATGGGTCCTGGAGGTCATAGCTCAGGGTTACAAGATAGGATTTAAGTCTCAGCCACCCAAGGCATATTCCTCCTGTCTTCCTGACCATGAAAGAGGGAAGCTTTATGGGGTGTGTACGGGATCTGTCCTCTAGGATTTATTGTCCGGTGCCTATCGCAGTGAGAGGTTGGGGATTCTATTCAAATCCGTCCGATTCTAGACCTAAAGTGCTTAAGCAGGTTTTTAAATGTCCCCTTGTTTAAGATGGAGACAATAAGGTCCATTTTTCCTCTTGTTTGAGAGGGGTAGTTCATGACCACGATAGATCTAAAGGTTGCTCCCCTTCTCGTACCAATCCTCAAGGAACCACTTCCAGTTCCTAAGGTTTACATTCCTGGACCAGCACTTCCAGTTTATTGCCCTTCTGTTTGGTCTAGCTAAAGAAATTTTTTGAAGAGTGGACCATTCGGAGTATCTCCTCTGTCTTCTTCGATCCCATGGATGGCAGATAATCTAGAGAGAGTTCTCTTGTATCAAGTACCAGTACCTTTCTCTGGTACTATAATAGTCTCCATAGACATGAGACTACTTCTAACAGACCAGAGACGTTGCAAGCTAGCTTCAACATGTCTTGCCCTCCAGATCACCTTAAGGCCATCTGTGGCTTGGTGTATGGAGGTGATTGGTCTCATGGTGTCCAGCTTTGGACATCATTTCCCTTTTCAAAGGTTTCACCTCAGACTGTTGCAACTGGGCATGCTGAACTAGTGGAACGGCGATCATTCGGATCTGTCTCAACAGATTTCTCTGGACAACCAGTCGGGAGAATTGCTCTCTTGGTGGTTTTGTCCGGATCACTTGTCCTGAGGAACGTCCGTCTCAAGACCATCCTGGGTGATTGTGACTACGGTTGCGAGTCTGTCAGGATGGAGAGCAGTTTGGGGTGCCAGGAAGTCACAGGGCCTCTGGTCTCAGGAGGTAAAGCTCCCTCCTGATCTCATTTTGGGTCTTCGGGCAATATACAATGCTCTGAAGGCTTGGCCTTTGCTAGGTTTGTCCCAGTTAATCAGATTCCAATCAAACAATATATCCTTGATGGCTTACATCAATCTTCTGGTGGGAACCAAGAAGCTCCCTAGTTTTGAGGGAAGTATCTCAGATTCTGGTGTGGGGGAGACCCGCATTTGTTCACGGTCAGCGATCCACATTCTGGGTGTGTGGACAACTGGGAAGCGGATTTCCTCAGAAGACAATCCTTTCATCCGGGAGAATAGTCTCTCCATCCCAAGTGTTTGCAGAGATTTGCAAGAGGAAGATCTTTAAAACTCTCAATACCAAGCTACCCCAGATAGGGTTTGAGTTACAGGGAATCCTCAGATTGAGCTAACAGATGCATTAGCAGTGCCTTGGTCAGAAAGGATAAATTAGATTGAAACCTCCGATTACCACTACTTTCCTAGTGTAGTGGCTCGAGTTAAGCAGGCGTCGGTGATACTGACTGCTCCGTCTTAGCCGCAAAGGATATGGTTCACAGATCTAGAGGGGGTGTCATCTCCTCTGTGGAAGCTACCTTGTCACAGGGATCTGCTGACCAAGGTCTCTTTGTTCATCAATGTCTAGATTCTCTGAGGGCTTACTGCGTGGAGATTGAACGCTTAGTCCTAGCCAAGAGAGGGTTTTTCTGAGAGTTTTTTTTACTCTTATTCAAGCTCGTAAGCTGGTTGCCTGTCGCATCTACCATAAGGTGTGGAGGACCTACTTATTTTGTTCTCCAGGATGAACTGGGGAAGGGCTTTCTGCAAGTCCCCTGAAGGGACAGTTTTCAGCCCTGTCTGTGTTACTGCACAAGGAGGTTTGCAGAGCTTCCAGATGTGCAGTCATTTGTGAAGGCTCTGCTGGGATCAGACCTGTGCTTTAGATCTAAGGCTCCTCCTTGGAGTTTAAATCTTGTCCTTAAGGTTTTGCAACGGGCTCCGTGGAGCCTATGCATGATTGGACATTAAAATGTTGTCTTGGAAGGTCCCTTTTCTACTGGCTATTGCTTCTGTGTGCAGAGTATCTGTTATTGCTGCCTTGCAATGCGTCCCTCATTATCTGGCTTTTAATGCTGATAAGGCTGTTCTACAAACCAAGTTAGGTTTTCTTCCTAAGGTTGTGTCAATTAGCAACATCAATCAAGAGATTGTGGTTCCTTATGTCAAATCCTTCTTCATTGAAGGAACGTTTACAACGTATTCCTGGATGTGGTTTGTGCCTTTAAATTCCTTTGTGGCCTGAAGATAGAACTTCGACAAACCTCTTTCTCTGTTTGTTCTCTTTTCTGGGAAGCGTAGGGGTCAGAGGGTCTCTTCGACTTCCTTATATTTTTGTCTGAGGAGTGTCATCCGTTTAGCATAGAAACGGCGGGACATAAGCCTCCTCTGAGGATTACGGCTCATTCTACAAGAGCAGTGGTTTCCTCTTGGGCCTTCAAAAATGAGGACTCTATGGATCAGATTGGTAAGACGGCTACCTGGTTCTCCTTACATACTTCCCAAAATTTTACATGTTTGATAGTTTTTGCTTCTTCGGGAGAAAGGTTTTGCAGGCTGTGGTGCCCTCAGATTAGGGTCTGCCTCTCTTTTTTCCCTCCTGTTAGCATTCTGTGTACTCTAGAGCTTTGGTATATGTTTCCCACAAGTAAGGAATGCAACTGTGGACTCTTCCCATATTAAGATGGGAAAACATAAATTATGCTTACCTGATAATTTTATTTCCATCTATGGGAAGAGTCCACAACTCCGCCCGGTGTTCTCCGATGGGCGGCCCTAAATTTGAAATTGTTTCTTCTGGCACCTTTTTCACCCTGATATTTCTCCTACTGTTCCTTGTTCCCTCGGCAGGATATCTGGGATTATCAGAAAGTGGGGGAGTTTTTTAAGCCTTTGGCTGGGGTGTCTTTGCCTCCTCCTGGTGGCCAGGTTCAGTATTTCCCACAAGTAGGGAATACAGATGGAAATTAAATTATCAGGTAAGCATAATTTATGTTTTTGAAACCACTATAGCTTTTATTAGAATCATTTTTGCTAATACATGGAATATTACAAAAATACTATTTAAAACCCGAAATGCTTCCATGTGGATTCACTTTTTGGCTGGAATATCCCTTTAAATACAGTAGAATTGCATAATCGTACTATGTTTTTGTATTTTATCCTGTTCCTGCAGCACTTTTCAAAACAGTTCTCGTGTTTTTAAAAGCTTAAAGAGACATTAAACACTAATAAATGCTAGACAGAATGATGCATTCAAAGAAAAGATTAGTCTGAGAATAATATGAAGATTGTTTTTAAAATTTCATATTGACAAAATAAGTGTAAAGTTTTAGTATCTATAAAACAATGGGAGCTGCCATGTTTTAACTTAGGTTACCTTCTCTGCTGTGGCCAATTGGTACCATTTATAAAATAGGCAGTCTATGGCTGTGTGGAATATAACCGTGTTCTGCACTCCCATTTCTAACAGGAACCTGAAAAAGCTCACAATATCCCAACGGAATTACAGGAAACGGGGACAAAATAAATATTGGAAGTATATTGCATACTTACACATGCACTAACCCTAGCTAAGTTTATTAGCTGTGTGAACACCGATACTTTGGCGTAAGGGAATCTGCTGAAAGAGCAGCACTTGAAGTAAAAGTGTGTCATTGTACAACTAATTTGCATATTTTACCCAGAATCCTTTGCCGCATTGGAAACAATGTAATCAGAGGATTTCTGTGGGTCAGCCAGGATTTCAATCCTACAGGGGTGTGTGGGTGTCATCTTGGTTTTGGACAGACTGTGTAAAACAGGTGACAGCTGCTCGGACGCCTCAGGTGCCTGGAATTCACAGGTCAGTGCATACAGCCAGGCACATATCCCAACCCCAAGAGCTTACAGTCTAATGCAGAGACTGGGCTGGTATATTTATTCTGATCTGTAGAAGTGAATTAGGCAGAATCTGACCTAATAACGCCAAAACAAAAAATCCAGCAATCTGCTGCAGAGTTGGCTTTTCCCCATTGGTTTGAACTGACCTTAAGAGGCGCAGCATCTACACAATACACCAGAAATCATTTTCTCTGATTGTTGGAAAACAAGAATACTCTTGGAGAAATCTTGGAAGTTTGTTTAACCCAAAGGAGGATATAATTTATCTTACAAACATAGAACTATCACCTGCTAACTGCATATATAAGCGACGGCTTCGTACAAATGTTTTAACATGCCTAATTTTGCCCTGAAACACATGCAATATAAGAACACAAGAGGTCTAACATTGTTGGATCACTTATTGTTAATTTTTATGCAATTTTTATGCAGTGATTATTTACTTTCCGGTTTTATTACTATTTTAGCAGCGATATATAATATATATATAATATATATATAATATATATATATATATATATACTATATTCTCTGCAATATACTTTCATTTATTTATTTTTCCCATTTCCCTGAAATTCCATTCAGATATTTTTAAAGGTGCCAGATACTAAAGCTCTGCTTCTTTGTACTGGGAGCTGCCATCTTGGGAGCTCAGGTATTTCACAGCCTGTGACAACCATCAGCCAATCACAGATTCAAAATACACGTTGAACTCATGCACATGCCCAGTAGGAGCGTGTGTTTCTCTGAAAGTGTGCACGTAAAAAAGACTGTGTGATAATGGAAGTAAATTGGAAAATGACTTAAAACTGCATGCTCTGTCTGAATAATGAACTTTTAATTCTGACTTCAGTGCCCCTATATGTAATATTTATATCTTCAAAACTGTTGTGACATATCACATATGGTAATGCTGGTCTTTTTTACCTTCGTCATATTTATGCTAATGCACGCAATAAGAGTTTATATTTAGCTAAAATTTTGGTAAACACTGGCAGGTTGACTAAATTTATTAATGTAACTGTATATCCTTTGACATTATGCAAGGTATTTCTGACTCTGCAATTCCATGAAGGCAAACAAGCTTTAGACTTTCTCCACACCATTGCTTGAGGGAAAGTTATTCAGGCTTAATTGCTAGAAAGTGTGTTTCACAAGAAATCGATTTTAAAAACGTTAAAAAGAAAACACACATGGATTCCTTATATTGTGGAATGTATACATTAATTGGAGTTAGATATCAAGGCCAGAGCATTAGTACTACCAAGACTGTGTTAACCTATGGAAAAAAGTCTTCAGACTCTAAAAGTTCAGATAAAAGGAAAGTGCAAAAATAAGCCAATGACATGAGGCTTAGGTGTATAGCCACCAATCACCAGCTAGTAGTGTATTGCTCCTCCTGAGCCTACCTAGGTATGCTTTTCAACAACGAATACCAAGTGGAGGAGGTAAATGTGATAATAGAATAAATATAACTTAGAGGAGAGAAATAGGTGATATGACAGATAATCTTTTTAGTATTTTAAAGGTTAAATAAATCTGAGGCTGTAAGTATTTTTCACAAAAAGATAAATTCCAGAACAAGAGTAGTAGGTTCAGAAGTAATTTGTGGAAGCCCTGCACAGTGGTTGATTCATGGAATAAACTTTCATTAGAGTTGATAAAGACAAATGCTGTGGCGGACTTTAAGAATACCTGGGATAAGTGTATGGCTATCGTACAAAATAAATAAACTTACACTTTTAGGACATTTATGGCAGACTTGGATCTATGGTTCTTATCTGCCTTCAAAATCATCTGTGTTTCTTGGAAAAAACATATTATCCATAATCTAGAGGACGCCAAACCTATTTTTTTTTTTTCTCTTTTACAGCTGGCCTTCACCAGAATTTGATCCAAGCCAGATCCGATTAATAGTTTACCAGGACTGTGAAAAACGAGGGCGAAATGTCTTGTTTGATTCTAGTGCCAAGCGCAAGACAGAAGAACTGTCTGTATCGGTAAGTTGCCATAAAACAAAAATAAATCTCTGTACCATATAAAATAGATTGTTTCAAATGTATATCCCTTTGTTCTTTTATGTTTCTGTTAGTTTTACCACCTTTAGATTTATTTTTTTGCATGTAAAAGGTTAAACGCAGATTTAAATGTAACATTTTTATTTGATTGTTCACTTACATGACAGGAACATTATGAGTATCCTGACCCTTGTGGTAAAGTTGTTATGTATTAATAGTATTGAAAACTAGGATGATTTGAGCAGAAAATTAAATAGTTAATAGTTAGCTTTATTTGTGCAGCTAGAATAAATGGACTGCTACGTTTGCTATCTATAATTGTAAAGTACAAGCTTAAAAAAAAGTATTTGTTTTCCTAGAAAAGTGAAAACGTGACTTTGTATAAAGAAAAAAAAATATTACAACTGCAGTTTTGAAGTTATGGGGTTTTAAAGGGACAGTTTACCCAAAAATGTTCTCCCCTTTAATTTGTGATGATGATCCATTTTACTTGCTGGAGTGTATTAAATTGTTTACAAATAGCTTGTTTACCCTTATGGCATTTGGAATGCACAAAACATGGGCAAGATTAGAAGTCGCGTGGTATGGCTTTTCCACGTTCGATATGGTCTTCGCAATCAATTTCTATTGCGCAGGTAATAGTCTCGAATAATCGCGACTGCGTGTGCGTGCATTCGCCTTTTAAGCAACAATCCTTTCCGTGCTTGGAATATAAAAGCAAAAGAGTAAAGTCATCTACCTCATGCCAAACTTTGTCTCTCTCTGTTTAAAAGCTCTGAAGGCACCGCTGTCTGTAGTCCTTTCCTCTGCCTTCCAAAATTCCTGAGTCTAAGGTGTACGACAGTGCTCTGCAGGTCCAGTGCAGGGGTTAAACACACAGTAGAGTAGGGTCGATAAAATTACATGCTCTAAAAATTTAGACTTTAAAACTATATTTCTTTCCTAAGAAGATATGGAGAGTCCACAACATCATTCAATTACTAGTGGGAATATCACTCCTGGCCAGCAGGAGGAGGCAAAGAGCACCACAGCAAAGCTGTTAAGTGTCACTCCCCTACCTATAATCCCCTGTCATTCTCTTTGCCTCTGTCAATGGAGGAGGTGAAGTTTGGTTTCTGAAGAAATTAATTCCTTTTTCGGGTACTTTTCCCTGCAAGCAAGGATTTGGGTTTAGCTGAGTCCACGTCAATCTCATCAGTAGAGTAGTGGTGGCTTTTAAGCAGTTAGGAAGTTGTGAGGTAGTCCTTGCTTTGTTTCCTAACACATTGCTGCCCATTGTACAGAAAGCCAGAATTGGTTACTCTGTTTCTTTTTCTACTGGTCTGTGTAAGGAGTATGTGTCCTTTCACGCCTTGTGAGCTGTCTTCCTTCCGGACAGCTAGACTGCAGGTAAGTGCTTTTGTCTTCTAGGTCTTGGAGACTTGCACTTGAGAAGAGTATGTCATATGCAGTAGATGGGGACATTTTTAAAATCCTTTATACAGGATTTCTTTGGCAGTGGGCAGGCACATTATGTATGTTGAGACTAGTGGTTAATCTTAACTTTATTGGGACGTTTTTCCTCTTTGGGCTAATTTTGTTGAAACACTTTATTAGTATGTGTGTAGCTTATGTTTTATACAGGGATTTATGTATAAACTCCAAATTTGGCAGTTGGTTTTCTTAGCTAGGACAGGCTAACTGACAGACTGGTTGAGTGTTTGTGTAAATTAAGCTCCTGTGTTATAGGCAGAGGGAAACACGTGCCTTTTACTTGCTGTGTAGTTTCCTCTCTCTGCCGGTCATGTGACATCTCTCTGCTGTCAGTTATTCACGGAGCGGGGCGGCGTCATTGAATTTCAGTCTCTTCAGTGTCGATCTACTTTATGATCATTTTAGAGACTTCTGGCAGCCAAATTGTTTATAAGAGGTTACGGTAAGGCACCTCAGCCTGTCTGAGGTGTAGGGGCCTTATTGGTTTATTATTTTAAATCATTTTTGCATAACGTTAAGCAGCTGTGGTATTAAAAATTCTTAAGTGACAGTGTATTTAAAAAAAATCTACTATTTGGGGAATTGTTTATTTAGTATTATGGACATGGGACCAAGGGGAGTGACACTTAACAGCTTTGCTGTGATGCTCTTTGCCGCCTCCTGCTGGCCAGGAGTGATATTCCCACTACTAATTGAATGACGTTGTGGACTCCATATCCAGAAAGAAAGAAATTTAACAGGTAACCATAAATTTAGTTATCTATACTGAAAAGCATTATATCTATAATAAGCCATTTAGTAATATGCATATTGTGTGTTAACTCTCAGAACTACAGTGTATCAAAAGCACTTAAAATATGTTTAAGGTGGGCGTTATGTGCTGTTTTGTGTTGTAATTTAATCATAATTATAGAACATAAAGTATATTTATAGAGCATATAGTTTGATTTAACAAAACAGTGGTGGAGGAGTCGAGCAATACCACAAATTTGGAGAACTTTGTTTCAAGACCTGCTAAGGTGGTATTTTTTTGCTTGGTATAAATAAACGATGTATAGGTTTTTGTGTTTAAAGTGTAGTTTAACTTGACTTTCCAAGAGCTGTGTTTTGTTTGTGGGTATATAGTGTGCACTTGTGTGAGTGAATATAAAGTAGTATTTATTTATTATATTGTTTATAAAATGGGTAAGTGGCCCATTTTACCAGAAAGAATGTTCTTGGCAAGCTTCAGTATACCTCTAATGGTTCCTGTAAGGTGTTTGCTGAGTGCTTGGAAAATGGTATTACTAAGCTGTTTATAAATGACTCACCTTATTGGAGATCCATGATACTCAACAAGCAGCTGAGAAAATAAACAACCTAAATATGTGATTGTTAGAACTGACACACATTTGCTTTCTTGTTTTTCACTTCATTAATCTGATTATTTGGACAGTGGATACAGATTTGTTTTATGTTTCATTGTTGTAATAAAAACTCACTAAGCAGTAAGTTATACTTAATAGAAATCATTGCATTATGTATTATTCATAATTTTAAAAGGATTGTACCTATTATTTCTTTAAATGTAATTTGGGCACTGCCAATTACTTATCACAGCACTACAATGAGACTGGGGTTTCTATAGGAAGGCTTATCTAGCTTAATGCTATAAATCTTCTAGAGTAACTTGAGCTAATTTACTAATCATATAATGCTAGAAAGACTGTATGTCTCTGTGAGCCTGGTTCATGCAATGAGAAATCCTAAGTGCTCTTTTTGCAAGAAAATAAGTAGTTTGCTTGCTGTTTGCAAACACAATCTGTTTCTTTTCATGTTTACTTTGATTTAACATATTTGTTTTTTTGTTTTCTTTTTACTAAAGAAGCACTGTTTCATATCCCTTTTATATATTGAAAAATGATTAGTGCACTTTAAGTTTTATGATAGTATGTTACTTGCACAACTTCATTAAATAATTATAAGTATTATTATATAACATATAGTTAAGGTGTCAAGAAGTTGATATAGTGGTAAGTATAAATTAGAATATGGAAACAAATACGGTGCCCACTGCCCACACAAGTTGTAGCATATTTCAGACCACTTGTAACTTTCACAGAGGAATTTTACTGTAGTATAACTGGTGAGCTCATGTGGGATATCCTTGGGAAAAAATACAGAGTATTGTCTTCTAATGAAATGGTGATAGCATCATGAAACACGTACGTTGCTGTTAGCCAGAGGTTTCCGATGTCACATATAGTTTCTATTTTATAAATATATAAACATATTTAAATATACACACAAGCCAGGAATGCAATGCAAAAGGTCTCTCTCTTTTCTTTTCTTTTCTGTTTCTTTTTTGTTCTTCTGTTCCTTTTTCTTTCTTCTGTTTCTTTCTCGTTCTTTTGTTTCTTTTTCGCTCTTTTGTTCCTTTCTCCTTCTTTTGTTCCTTTCTCCTTCTTTTGTTCCTTTCTCCTTCTTTTGTTCCTTTCTCCTTCTTTTGTTCCTTTCTCCTTCTTTTGTTCCTTTCTCCTTCTTTTGTTCCTTTCTCCTTCTTTTGTTCCTTTCTCCTTCTTTTGTTCCTTTCTCCTTCTTTTGTTCCTTTCTCCTTCTTTTGTTCCTTTCTCCTTCTTTTGTTCTTTCTCCTTCTTTTGTTTCTTTCTCCTTCTTTTGTTCCTTTCTCCTTCTTCTGTTTCTTTCTTGTTCTTCTGTTTCCTGGATAGCTTTTTACATTTCATATCCATCTGACCTCCATTTTTGTATGTGATAAGAATGATTTGTGGCTTGGACATCTGAGGTATGCAAGGGATGCTGAATATGCTGACTGTTCTACTCTAATTCTCTGATTGTCTACACTAAAGAAATAACAGTTCAGAGAACAATTTTTTAGTCTGGGAAATCCTTCTAGTATATCTCAATCTGAAGGAAAGCTTTATCAAAATTAGCTGTAATACGAAACATAAAGTTCAGGAGAGGAGCCCACACATACTTATGCTTAATGGTGGAAAAATATAGCTTAATCTACACAGCTGTTTTGATCTTTGTTTTTAACATTGGTGGTGTGATTATGGACTTTTAAAATGTTCTGCTTGGATCTAATAAAAGGTACATTTTATACATCAGGATATTGATCTACCTCTCTTTTTTTTACCTTTGTCTACACTAAAGACCATATGTTTGTGTTAATGAGGCACGTGTTTCAGGAGTTTGTTATGCTCCTTTTTTGTTACCCCTTGTTA